>NW_004949763.1:0-11291 GCF_000317375.1 Microtus ochrogaster
TATGAATCTTTTAGAGATGATAAATTTAGAGATAATCCCCAATTTGTGTTACATTCTTCTGAAGCAGTGATAAAGTTTGAGGACATGTGTATCAAGTATTGAATATTCCACGAAAAAGAAAAGCAAGCGGCTTAAAGCTGTCTACATTCTGTTTCATGTTATGCCCGGTAACATGGAAGTACAAATCATTGTTGCTATAGTTAGTGTTTCAATTTTCCATGAGTAGCGAGAACTACCCATCCTCCAGAGTCTAATCATTATCACATTAATTTGTTCTCATATATGACTTGAATACCAATGTGTTTTGCATATAATTCCAATATCACTCTTTTCATCTCAGTGCATTTAAATAGTTGTTACTTTTATATTAAAGGAAAAGGTTATTTAGTCATCATTTGTCTTTCTAATTATATCTTCCATTATGTGTGCATAGGTCTGTTTAGGTTAAGCAATAGGAGAGAGGAAAGAATGCTTTAGTATGGTCTGCAAAGGCGCCATCAGGAGGGTTAGAGAATTAGAAGATAATAGGATTAGGTGTGAAATAACTAATTTTTTGAACTTCGATCTCAAGTAATGCCTGATATCAAATTATGAAATTATCTGAGGATAAAAATGAGCTGGAGTGTGTACTGAAGTAAAACAGAGATGAAAACAGAAGAACATTCCTGCTTTGCTGAGGGCCCTTGTTCACTTTCTATGGCTGTGAGAAACACCATGACCAAAAGCAAGTCAGGGAGGAATTTTTATTTCAGCTTCCAGCTGAGAGGAGTCAGGGAAGGAGAAGTCAAGGCAGGAGTTGATGCAGAGGCCATGGAGGAATCACTCAGCTTACTGACTTGCTCAACATGGTTTGCTCAGCTTTCATTTTTATATAACCTGGGACCACCTGCCCAGTGGGCTATCCCACACTAATCATTAACCCAAGAAAATGCCCCACAGGCCAGTCCCCTCTTTCCAGATGACCCTAGCTTGTGCCCAGTTGACAAAACCCCAACCAGCACAACATAAGAGACCAGTTATCCTCAAGGTACCCATGGCCTCAGCAGATAGGGACAGGCTTATTTTTCATAGCATAGTATCACAGGAAAATTGGCAACTGACAAACTGCACATATTTGAGTTGAACATTTGGTAAGTTTTTGGATGTGTGCAAACATCACAAGAACATTGTTATGGTTCAGTGCGAACATATCCACCTTTCTCGCAAGCTTCCTTTTGTTCTTTATTAATTGCACTGCCCCTCAAGCACCCAAAGATCTGATTTCAGTTGTTCCGGATCAGTTTGCATCTTCGAGGGCGTTTATGAATAGGGTTATACAGTATTAGTTGGTTTGAGCTCCTCCATTCTTTCATTCGGCATAACTGGTTTTTGAGACAGAATCTCGCTATATAGCCGTAGTTGACCTAGAACTCACCTTGTAGAGCGAGCTGCCCTTGAACTCATCAAACTCCTCTTGCCTCTGCCACTCCCTCCCCCCAAGTGCTGGGATTAAAGACTTGTGCCAGCATACACAGCCAGCATAACTATTTTTAAGATCCAATAATAGTCAATTATAACACTTCCTTCTTTTTTGTCGAAGAGCAATCTGACGTTTGTGGACCTTTGTTTGCCCTTTCATGGGTTAATGGACACTCAGTTGTTCTACTGTGAAGTTCTTAAAAATCAAACAATCATGTCTTTATGCAGACGTTTGTATGGGTACACTCTTCATTTTTCTGTGGCTATATGGTGTTGGTTAGAATGACTTCATTATCAATAATACATATTTAGTTAAAAATTAGGACTTCACTATTTTCCAAGGTTGCTAACAATTTATATTTGATATGGGCAGTAGATGAAAATTGTATGTAGTTTGATTTCATGAAATCCTCCCACACGAATACTTAATCTGTTTATCATTTGCCTTTTTGTTCCTGTGATAAAACACCATGATCAATACTACTTATTTCTATGGTAAACTTGTCTGGGAGAGTTTATTTGGGCTTGTGGTTTCAGAGGATTCGAGTTCACAATAGTGGAAACAGCATGACAGCCAGCAGCAGGCAGCCAGCATGGCAACTGAAGGTGGCAGCCGAGGGCTCACATCTCAAGGAGGGGCATAAAGCAGAGAGAGGGGAGCAGGGATGGAGGAGGACACAGAGAGACAGAGACAGGGACTAGGCTATTAAAACTTTAGTGCCTGCTCCCAGTGGAGTACTTCCTCCAGCAAAGGCCACACCTCCTATACCTGCCAAGACTCAACTGGAGAGGAAGTATTCAAATGCCAGAGCCTATGGGTGACATTTGTCAGTCTCTACTACAGTCCATTCCATTAGCATTTCATATTGCTGGGGTCTCATTGTTGGGGAGTGCAGACCACCAGACCCTGACTTTCCTGTAAACAACTTGTTTTCCTCTGCTCTGAGTAGCCTGCAGCTGCTCTGAGCACAAGACCCTGATGGCAGGGGCGTGGGTTCTGATGGGTCTTCAGCTGAAAGAGCCTGAGAGCTGGGGCGTGGCCAGAGCTCTATATAAGCTGCCCCTGAACACAATAAAGGGGCATTCTTGGGGAATTCAAGGATGACCCATGTCTCTGTCTCTCTGTCTCTGTCTCTGTCTCTGTGTGTGTGTGTGTGTGTGTGTGTGTATGTGCGTGTGTGCGTGCATGCATGTGTGTTTCAATCTCTAGCCCCTTGCCCAGCTAGGGAACCTTCCCTTAGTGGCAGGCTATGTGCTACAGGTGTAGTATCATAGTACATGTAATACAGCCGCTATAGGACCATAGTACACATAGTAGCACAGACTCTACATCTCATGGCTAACCATCTTTTTCTGTGTGTCTTCTGGTGATGCCCGAGCAAACTTTGCACCCAGTTTGGGTGTTGCCTGCTTTCTCGCTATTGTGTTTGGCTTGAATGATACGCAGCTGAGGGGAAGTTTAGCTTCACAGAGACGCTGCTTGATGTGGTATGAGGAAGGAAAAGAGTTGATGGCTCATGTCTCATCTGTGTGGATAGTTCAGAGGTAACAGTGTAATCTGAACACGTAGATAAGCAACATGATGGAATGTAATTTAAATTGTGAATTGTGTTGAATTTTGAATGTCTGTGACTTTTAAGTAATAATTTTTCAGGAAAAAAAAAACTTGGTGGTAATTTAAACTTAAAAGCCTCATCCAACCAGGCAAAGCTGGGGCTGTAGAGGCTTCGCTTAAATTGGCAGTTCCTCATGAAACTCCCCATCTCCTGTGAGATAAAACTCTATGCACAGCTTTCGTGTTTGTCCTTGGGAGTCTTCAGTTAAAGGCACAGTTCTGGACCAGATGAATGTTCCATACCCCTCATTTCAAATGACCGAAATTGAATTTTTTCTCAATTCCATTGCATGGTAGCCCTAACGCACGTGATAAAGAATTGATTGGTTAATATTTCACCTGTGTAAACAATGTAGCATTTTATGCCAGTTAGAATAGGTCAATCTCCTGACAACCCTTAGGAAGATTGAACCACAGCTGCGGAATGACATAGGGTAGCTTTAATTTATGACTGTGTTAGCCTGAACATTATCAAAGATTATCTGAGGATAATAAAACAGAAAGCAACAGAGACAGGAAGTGGGGGGATTCAACATCTAAAAGATGAGAAAGACTAGGAGTCACAGTTTGCTCCTGTGGAATCACTCAGTTTATTAAAAGATGAAATTTAAAGGCTGGAGCAATTGGTTAGTGGTTAAGAGCACTGACTACTCTTACAATGTGTGTGTGTGTGTGTGTGTGTGTGTGTGTGTGTACATTATATGTTCCAAGCACGCACATGGTGGCTCACATCCATCTGTAACTCCAGTTCCAGGGAATCTGACACCCTCTTCTAGCATCCATGAGCACTGCACACATGTGGTGCCCATGTATACATTCAGAATTAACACTCATATATATATATATATATATATATATATATATCTTGTTTTAAAAGAATATGGATTTAAGTTACTAATGACAGCTAGTTAACATTGTTTTATAGAGTTATTGGAGTTTGAAAATGATTCATGGAGTTGATATTTATTGGGAGCATATGAACTAGTAGCTGCAATGTAACCTATCATGTCAAAGCTATGTATTAGGCAACTATCAGAAAATGTATGATTATGAATGTCACAGCTTGTTATTTTAGCAACTTAGCCCTAGTGCTAAAGAACACATCCTTATTTGGACATAGGATTGGTCTACATGAGACATCGAAGATGAGGTCATCGGGCTCCTTGCTCCTGTGTGGCTACGATTGCTGTCCTTATATGAGATGATAGTAGGTACAAAGTGAGGCACCCACGCATCACTGTGTTGTGATGACACAGGCAGAGGCTGGAATGAGGTCCCCGCATGCCAAGGAATGCCAAGAATTGACAGACATGTAGCAGACAGCAGGAAGAGGCAAGGGGAAGTTTGCTTTCATCAGCACCTAGATATTAGGCTGTGAGCCTCCAGAACCAGGAGAAAGAATTGTGAGTCATTTTCAGCTGCCCAGTGTATGGACCTTTATAGGACAACACTCTCAAAAACTATACAACAAGAAAGTTCATTGTAACAATATCACCTACAGCTGAAAATGATACAATGTATGCAAATTTTTATAATAACAAATTTGCTAGTACACCAGGTCAGAGTTATCAGTGAAGTTTTTATCCCTACCTCCAATCCTCAGCTGCAGGACCTGATGGTCTAAGCTGCCAGGAACTAATGCCACAGGCTCAGCGATGTCTTTGCTCAGCAGACGATTATTGCCTTGGGATGCCCTGATGAAAGTTGTGCCAGCCAGGGCTTGAACAAGCAGAGTTTGTGTTCATTTCAAACGGAAGTCTTGAAAAGATTAAGTGAGAGGAAATGATGTATTGATCGTTTTTAGGAGCTTGATTTGGATCATTATAAAGAAACAAAAAAGAATGAAAAAAGTGTCAAGCCTGTAGTTAACAATCCTAGTGAGAATCTGTTTTCTGTTTTGTTTTGTTTTGTTTTTGAGATGAGATTGTCTCATTGGTCTAGTGTCTGCTACTTAGGTGAGAGGCTAACTGGCCAGCAAACCTCAGGAGTCTGCCTGTCTCTGCCTCTCCACAATTGCTCCAGGAGGCTGGAGAGACGCACCGGCAAGGACTGAGGTTGAGTGCAGATGTTGAGACTGCTGGCATTGGTGACAGTCAGGAGAGAGACTGAAGGGTGAAGACAAAGCACCGGCTCCTCTAAAAACACATTGTCCCTCATTCTCTGCCTCCTGCAAGGGATGTAGAGTGGCCACCCTAATCATTATGTACAGTTTTGTCCATATGTCTGTCCCCTTTGTGGCTGTTCTAGTGAGAGCAGACAGAACGCTCTAGGTGCCAGTAACTCTGTGAACCCTGCTGTCTCCAAAACACATTTTGTCTGTGTTGCAAGCTAGAGAGTTTGATTCCAACTTCAGTAGCAAACAACTTAGCAGTATAATAAAGGATTACAGTTATTGTTTTTTCCCAGGATAGCCAAGGTTGTTTTAAAAACTATGCATTGTCAACAGCCAGGAATTCAGTGGAGGGAGAAACATCACAGAATGTGTTAGGCCGGGTCCTCCAGAGGAACAGAACAGGAAGCACAAATGTATATAAAAAGTAGATTTATTAGATTGCCTTACCCAACCAGAGTCATCCAGAAATGGTTGTCTCACACTGAAGAATCCAAGAACCCAGTAGTTGCTCAATTCAGGAGACAGGGTAGCTTGCTGGTCCCAATCTGGTGCCAAGACCTTAGAAGATTCCTGGTCTTCAGTTTGTGTTAGAAGAAAGTTTTTCTTCCTTCTTTCTTTCCTTCCTTCCTTCCTTCCTTTCTTCCTTCTTTCCTTCCTTCCTTTCTTTCCTCCATCTGTTCCTCCCTCCCCCTCTTCTTTCTTTTTTATGTCTTCTTTTTTTTTGTATTTTTTTTTTTGTTTTTGTATTTTTTTTCAAGACAGCATTTCTCTTTGTAGTCCTGACTCTCCTGGAACTCACTCTGTAGACCAAATCAGACTCAGATTCAGAGATTTGCCTGTCTCTGCCTCCCAAGTGCTAGGATTAAAGATAAGGGCCACTACCACCTGGCTGAAATAATTCAGGTATGTCCCTAATACTCAGGAAGGAATCCGCAGTGGCAGCAGCAGAGCAAATGGAACCCCCAGCAAAAGTGAAGACCAAGCCTATGTAAAAGTGAGTAATTTGCCTTCTGCAATGTCCTTTTATATGGGCCCCTGCCGAAAGAGGCCAGTGCCAGCCATGTTCTTCCCACATAGACTAAGACAATCAAGGCACCCCCCCCCACACACACACACACAGCCATGTCTACAGGCCAGCCTGAGAAGAACAGTGATTTCTTGGGGCTGTCTTCCAGTTGATCTTAGTTTGATCCTAAGATTAAAGTTAGTGTTTGTTTAGGCAGGGTGTGGTGGTGCATGCCTTTAATCTCAGCTTTCAGGCCATATAAATAGGTAGATATCTGTGAGTTCAAGACCAGCCTGGTCTACATATCAAGTTCTAGACTAGCCAGGGTTACCTAGAGAGACCCTGTCTCAAACGTCTGCTTATAAGCTCATGTGTGTACATTTCAAATATACGTAGTCTGTTTTTGCTGAAATGTTTAGATTGGCAGAAAGGGATTTTTACACTGTGGAAATGACTTTAATTGTGACCAGAAAGAGTAGAATTGGTCCTCTGCTTCCCAAAGCCTTATGTAATTTCATCCTCTTAGGCATAGGAAGTATACCATGTGACCCAGCTATTTCACTCTGGGCATATAACAAGACAACTCAATATTCTTACAAAGATTTTTGCACCCCCTATGTTTATCGGTGCTTTATTCACTATAGCAAAAAATTGGACCTAGTTGTCAATCAGTAGACAAATGGATAACAAGACACACATATATGTGTTTGTATATATGTTATGTCTGTGATATATTTGCATACACACACATTTTTGTATTTTAATGTTATTCTGCTCTAGAGAAAAATGTAATCATAAAAATCTGCAGAAAAATGGGTGAACTTAGAGTGTATAATATTAACTGAGGTCACACAATCTCAGAAGAAAAAAAACTTGCACGTTCTTCCTCAGATGCAGCATCTAGCTAGTGATATGTGTGTAAGTAAAAACAAACGTGCACATGGGTACAGTGTGTTACGGAGAATGAGAACAAGCAAGGCTAAGTAGTAGGAGATGAGGAAGAACTGGCTGAAAGAGATGGGCGTGAGTTCTGAAGGAGGACAGAAAGCGAATTGGTTTTCTGCCTCTAACCCTGCCCTGCCTTTCTCGTTTTCCTGGTGGTGGGTAAATGAATAAAATCTATCAGATAATGAAAGTGCAAACTCCGCTGTGAAGCTACACGGTTTCTGGATGACCATTCCAGCTGCACAGAGGTTCACTGAAGCACAAAGATACTGATCTGTTTAATTGTGGTGTGTGATTTTTTTTTTATTTCCACTTTTTTTTTATAATAAAGTTTTAAAACGAAATAGGCTGTTAATGTGGAATCTTGCAGGGCAGTGAACAAAACCCTGAGTAGACCCTTTGTCTACTAAGAACAGTTAACATGAACACACATCCACTCATGTCTGCTCTGGATTCATGCCCTGATGGAGACAGAACCACGATCCAGTCTTTGCCTTTAATGGAGATTAAAATACCCTTTCTGGATATGCCTTGTCTCTGTGCAGGAACTCTGGTTTGCTCTTGGGGGACTGTGATTGAGGAATCAATTCTGAATACCCAGCTGTGAGCCACACCTGACTCCGTTACCCCCCTAGTAACAGTCCTAAGTTATTCAACACATGAAGAAACACCCAGGCATGGTCCCATCAATAGCCGATAAATTCCCTCCTCCCCATGTCTATTCGTTTTAAGAAAACTTTAGGTAGTATTCTAAAAATAGCTGCCATTTTTCACAAATTATTTCCATCATTTACTTATGCTTTCAGATGGGTAATGGTGAACAGGTGTGGAGATTATACCAACTATTTTCCTTTGTGATTTTTTCAAAGGGCCGTCATTATCTAGTGATTATAGTTTCTGGCCACTTAGCTGGCTTTGTTTTCTAGGTTCAACTTATTTGTTTCTTTAGCTTTTGTTTGTTTGCGTTTTGAGACAGTGTCTCACTGTGCAGACCAGGCTAGCCTCAAACACTTGGTTTTCCCATTTCAGATTCCTGAGTGCTGGGCTTGCAGGCACAAATGACCATGCCCATATCAAGTTCAATAGTTTAATGTATTCAGTGTTGAGCCATCATTGCCCTCCTTTGTAAGACTGTTGACGTTTCCAGCCTCCTGTTACTATTCCCGGTCATTGCAGATCACCTTCTAAACCAATTTTGAACATGGACCCAAAGTATTTTAGGAAATGCAATCCTGTGCTTGTCGGACTAACACGATTAGTGAGAGTTTGACTCTCCCTCACTGACACAGACATGGTATCCAAGCGATCGGGCACCCTTGAATCCTGTTCTGAAAGTCCAGTGTATCGTGCCTGCTGGAGACAATGAGGAGACAACGTGATGGTCAGCTAGACAGCTCTCAAAGTTCTCCTTGCCAACAGTGGAGGACGGGTTCTCAAGCTTCTCTGTTAGTCTTTCTGATCAGTCTGAAGACTTTTCTCATTGTCTTCTCAGATCTGATAAAAGATTTGTTCGTTTTTTTTTTTGTTTTGTTTTAATTTGAAGAAAGCTACTGAAAATTGGGTATTTGAAAAGTAGTTATTTTATGAACATTTCTTCATTTTTGAGTTATTATTATTATTATTATGGATGTTCTTTTTCTCATAGAAATCCTTTTCCACTAATTATTCTTTTTATGACATCTTAATTAAAATATAATTATCAAATTCTCTCTCTCTCCCTCTCAGTGGCCATGATCTGACATTTTTATAATCACTAGAATGGATATTTGCAATGAATTCTAGCTAGTCTTTAACTATTTATTCTATACACTAGAACTATAAATAGCTTCATTGGGCATAAAGCACATTAATCCAGTGTTTACAAGCAGTTATCATCCACAGGCGTCGTGCAATGCATATGGTTGCCCATTGAGTCTAAAGTTGGGTCTGAAACCCTGCATCACTGACTTGTTCCCAGATAATGCTAGAGTCACCAGCCTCAGCCCGCCCCGAAAACAGCAAGGACATGGACTCAAGAGTTTCCTGAAGCAATATTTCCACA
The DNA here is from genome assembly GCF_000317375.1 of Microtus ochrogaster. Lineage (NCBI taxonomy): Eukaryota > Metazoa > Chordata > Mammalia > Rodentia > Cricetidae > Microtus > Microtus ochrogaster. The sequence goes on from NW_004949763.1 coordinate 9,179, forward strand.
TAGATGCTAAGAGATGGTGACAATGTCCCTTTCTATTTTGTCTCTGCTAAATCTGCAGTAAATTACAGCCCAGCCCATGGATTTCACCTCACAATTTTCAGTACGGTCTGTTCTAAGAAGCCACGGTATATTCACGGGCCAGCTTACATCTGTCAAAAGCCTGCCTGTTGTCTCAGGCTTAACTTGCTGCCTTTTGTTTCCGGTGATCATTTTACAGTGAGCATCATCTCCCCTGCTTCGTGGACCTCCCTGTTTCAGAAGGCTGGATGAGGTTATCTACAGCACCGCCCACCTTCTGCGTACAGCGAGTTCCCAGAAATGGACTGACTAGTTCTGGGAGACTGTGGTCTCTTTTACTCCTAGCCAGCATCTGATAGACAGAGAGTACTGACTTTTATCATCACATCAGGAAGCAGCAGGGGACATGGGATTTGATTAATGAAATGAATAGATCGAGCCAGTAGCGGATCTGAATGTGCACAGGCAGACGACAGGAACTGTCTTCATCATTGGACGCAACTGGAAGTCCCTGTGAAAGCAGCCAGAGTTGAAGGTCACGGGCAGCTTTGAAGGGTTGTAAATGGCTGATAGAACAGAAAGGTTTTGGGTTTTTTTTTTGTTTTATTTTTTCAGATATGGACACCGTGACTCCTGGGAGCGCTCAGTGTCCAGTGAGCTCTGATCCCCTGTTACCAGGATTACAAAACACAGATTTGAAAAAGCAAATTCTAGAGGAGGGTTTCCTCTAGAATGTACCATATTTTGCTCTTTTTGAGAGTGTGGCTCTAATGTAAATTTTAGGTACAAGTTCTTAAGCTAGAAAAAATATATAATGCAAAGCTGAAAATATGAAGGAAGAGTAACTACTGAATCAACCATATCAGGGCAGGATGTTTATAGTGTTTCATTGTCGGCTTCCTCTCAGCTGGCATTATCTGCAGGTACTCTTTCAATTCCCTTCTAGGTGGAAAGGGATTGTTCAGTTGACTTAAGTGTTTTTTAAATATACTTTCCAATTTTATTTTTCTCATCATTTTTCTTTATGTTTTGGGATTTTAGTATTTGTGTGGTTGTTTATAATTCATTCACATTGGATTGCAATTTATTTGTAAAAACAAGATTAGATTCAGTCATTTTCATTCAGTGTCTTCCGTGATTAGAATCCTGTGTCTCAGTAGTTCTATAAATACTCAAGGATCAGGGTTTGGAAATGTCTAAAAGGTTATTGAATGCAAATTATCAGTGCCTCTTTTGTAAGTGTATGGAACCATTGTAAATCTGAATGTTTATAATGTTTCCTTATAAATGCTAGCAGTGGCTGGAGGGGTGCTGGCGAGTCTTGCTATAGGGGTTGTCTAGAGGCAGAAGCAGGGACCTGTGATGAAAATCTCCTTTCTCCTGGACCAGGAGGGTGCAGAGGGTGGTGGTTCCTGTGGCAGGAGCCCAGGCTGCAGGCCCCAAGCTTCCTGTGGGCAATGTTAAGGTATCCGGGACTGGGGCTTCCCTGGAAGGAACAGCATCTTAGTCAAAGAGAGCGTCAGTTCTTTGAAAGTCCTTCAGAAGGAACTGGAAAAAAAAGCTGAGCACATTGACAAGAGGTAGAAAAAAGCCCAGAGAAGAAGTAAGGGAGGTCAGAAGGAAGGAAGAAACCAAAGACGAGGGGTGGGGGGTTGAGAAGAGAATGAGGTCATCTACCTTAGCAATTAGAAGTTGTTTATTACAAAAAAAATCCTGAAGTCCGTGTCTCTTGAGTTCTCAGTTACCCTACTCCAGATGGGTTTTTTCTAGCTCCTTCCATTTTTCTTCCAAATTTCATAATTTTATTTTCTTGACAGCTAAATAATATTCCATTATGTAAATGTAGCACATTTTAATTAGCCATTCTTTAGTTTATGGACATCCTAGGCTATCCATAACAGCTATGGGCTATTATGAACCGAGCAGCAATTAACACTGATGAACAAATTCCCTGTAATACAATTTAGAGCCCTGAACACAAAATACAAATATATGCTTTTCCTTATATGTATATGGATGTTAACGTGCAGCTTTTGATAGGTATGCTACAATCCAAACTTCCACAGAGGTTAGGCACTTAGTGAAGGAGCAGAGG
>NW_004949764.1:0-7091 GCF_000317375.1 Microtus ochrogaster
ATTACATAGGATGTAGAAAAAGACAAAATTTCCTTAATAAACTGGGAGCTTGGGGACCATGGGAAAGGGCATAAAGGGAGGGTTAAGGAAGGGAGGGGAGCAGAGAAAAATATATAGCTCAATAAAAACAATAAAAAAAGAAAAAAGAAAATCATTCAATAAAATCAAGTTGAAAGACAAAAAAAAAATAAAAGCTTATGTTAATCTATGACTAGGGTGTTTTAAATTTGATCCTGAAAAGGCAGAGATAAAATAAAGGAGGTATCATTAGGAGTACAAATTCAACCTACACTATAAAGCAAGATTCTGTCTCAAAAAACAAAACAATACAAATAAGGCAAATATGGAGGTGACTCATTGCTAACAAAGCAGATAAATATACACAGATCTCTGAGATGGAAACTAGAAAAAAAATGTATACATTTCTGAGATGCTTAGAGACCCAGCTATTAAGTGTGGGCTTTGTTTCCTTAACAAAATTAAATTATAAAAATCTAGGACAAAGAACTGAATATTACCTTTAACATTCCCAGTATATTAAACTACCTTTCTAATTCCATAAAACTGAAGAAGCTTCTTTTACAGGACATCAAGCTAAGTTGCAATACAAACCTAGTTAAAAATTTAACATTGTAAAATCATTCATATTGATAATTATTTAGACTTCTAGAGATTAGGGAACTTCCTTTATTAGAATCTCTATATTTATCTGTTGTTCCATATATAAAATTATGTCCAAAGTCATCTGTGACATGTTGAGAGGTACAGAGGGCTTCATTAGAAAGTATTAAGTTGATATCATTTATATTTGTCAGATGTTACAGATATTTTTTAAAAAATATAATGTATCTGGAAAAGGCCTGTTTCTGCTCAAGTCATTGAACAATGCATCTTTCTACCTAGATGTATGAGACGTTAGCAATTGCCCAAGAAGGACAATATAATTAAATGTTTAAAGAAATATAAATGATCTGTACAATTCTAAAATATTAAACTCTTCTCATTGTACACAACCTTACTTGTATGCATATGTTTTCAGGGCTCTCTATTTGGTATGGTATAACCAATTGTGGTTTCCCTGTGGAAGGATATTTCTTCTGCTCTAGGTATTACTCAGTTGCACACAGTTCTTTTTGGAGCATTGAGAACCTGTGAGTTTTCCCCATTGCGTCTTATCATCTCGATTGATGTTGTCCTTGTTCAGGTCATGCATAGGCAGTTGTCTTAATGAGTCTGCCTGTAGCTTCTTTCACATTAGTTAGAGACACAGTTTCATAGTAAAGTCACTGTTGCTCTGGATCTAACACTCTTCTCCCTTTACTACAGTGATCCCTTTCATGTTACTGATTCCAGCAGAGTCAGCATGACCATTTACAGTTCATGTTAGAAACAATATTAACTGATAATGTGCAGTACTGATTCTGATGGAATAAATAACATGAAATATTTTGACTAACCCCTTGACTTAGACCCTAGAAGAGTTACTTCTACAAGTAAAACTGGGTGAAAAGGGTAGCATTAGAGAAAACGCAAAGTATTCAGCTACTGACAATCTGAATGTGATTTGACCTGTCATGTAGAAATGTTGTGGATGCAATCAGCTTTGTCTATTAAAATCTGATTATGAGTTAGTTTGAAATTAGGATGTGAGCATTTTCTATTGAGAAGCTAAAATTAAGGCTAGAGACTCAGATCTGCTTGAGGAAGAAGTATTTAGGAAAATCATCCACACAGATGAAGAATACCAATTTATTGTGCATGTTGCCATCCTCACTTAGACAATATGGGAATGGGTGGGAGAAGAGTAGGATGAGAATCCAAGTGCTATGCTATTTTCTGTGCATATTTTCATATTTTTCTCATGCATAAATCTATTTCTATTATTCCATTAAAACAGAGATAATCTGAATTATTCCAAGTTCAATTTTCATTCTCACATTTATATTTTTTACATTTGATGTATATGAAATTTTATGAAAATTATAGAGACAGCCTATTATGGGTACTGGGAATACCAGACCATTGCCGGACAGTTTTAATCCTAGAACCTTCACCAGCATCACAGATCAGTTACTGAATGCAGATGTTTCCTCAAATGAACATTGTCCAATTGGCTGCTAAATATGTAATGATCAGGACAAAAATGGAGTCTGATGGACTTATTTTGAAAATTGGACCACTACTCAGGATTTGCTGAACAGCAGAGCATTGTGAGGTAAGAGCTAATAGAGAGAAATGAACAAGATTCAGAACTGGGAAATATCAAGTACATGATAATCTTGGATTAGTGAATATCTTAGATCATGGGAGGTTTACAAGGACACATTCTCTTTGCATGAGGATCTAGGTACTCACATTTGCATCAAGGATCAGCTAAAGCTGGCAGTTTGTCTTGGTGTTATTGATGCCTTCTTTGAACTAAAAATGTTGAAAAAAATCTAGTGTATATGACTAGATCTGAGTTGTTCAGCTGTAGTTGGAGCCTTCAGTTGTAGCTGCTGTTGAACAGTTTGAAACCTTTTACCATCACCACTGTTCAGTTACTGAATGCAGGTGGAATAAGACAAACAAACTTCCTCAATGTTACAGTGTAAAGTCTAATCTCAATAGTCTTATCTCTTGTATTAAGTCATATATAATAATTCATTATGCAAATATTAGCTGCATATATATATATACATACATATCAAAGTAAGTGGTACAATGCATTGTAATCTAGAGTAGCCTCACAGATTCAAGAAAAAAGTGTGATAGAATATGTTTACATTTGTGGAAGACATTACTTACTGGCTCATGCTAATTTTGTGTCCAATGGATGTAACTGAGGTCAGTCAATACTTAACCTTAGCTTGATGCTTTGAGTCTTAGTGATTATAGCTAAAATACTATATGGAGACAAACTGATAGTTGAGACCAGCCTATAACAGTTATTAAAAATGCATCGGTCGACAGAGTAGCATAATATCATCAAAATTCCAATGGCTAAAACATAATTTCAATTTAGGGAAATAGATTATTGAGGAGATATTCTTCAAAACATGTAAATCTTTGAATGTATTTTCTGGAAATGAGAAGGCAACTGCTAATTGCTCAGGAGAAGATTCAGTTAGAAAATCTGTTAAAATATGGGGACCTCTGTTTTGATTCCCAAAAGCCCATAAAAAGTAGATATGGCTGTATTCATTTGTAACCAAAATGCTACCAGGAAGTTGAAGACAGGTGGATCCCTGAAGTTCATTGACTAGCCAATCTAGCTATGTGAGTTAGAGATTCAGTTAAATAAAAATGCCTCAGAAATTAATATGAGAACCAAATATCCAGTTTTACATCTATATATAGGCATCCATACTTCCCTATGCACCTGAAAATATATGTCTATATACAAGACACACACACATGCATGGAGAGAGAGAGAGAGAGAGAGAGAGAGAGAGAGAGAGAGAGAGAGAGAGAAAGATGGGATGGGGAGAAACTCAAGTCCATGTAGCCCTGTACTTGGGTCCATTGTAAACAAACAATTTTGAGTTGGGATGAATATTTACTGCCTCACACATAAAATTGGAAAAGTAAATTTTGTTTACCACAAAAGCATTAAGTCCTTAATCTCAGTGCTTCTCTCAGGTAAATAAACACATTATGTATCAAGGCACATAATCAAAGCCCCTGTCATCCCCATTGGACTGGGTGGACACAGGAACCAACACCAACTAAGGAAAGTTCTACATTATTGCTCTTCTGACTCATTTATGGAGACTTGTGCCTTTTATTTTTTGAAAAGTTTCATGCAATAATGAAAGATAACATTTAGTAAGGGGGATAAAATAGTAGACGCTTTATGGCTGACAAATTCAATATTGAAAGTTCCTGTCATTTCTAACTACAATTATAACCTTTTCTTCATAAAATAAATTTCTTTTATCTCCATTGTTTTGTTTTTATTCTTGTAATTTAGATGACTAATATAATCTCCTGGTCTCTAATTACTCCTCATTACATTTTTTTTTTTTTGGTTTTTCGAGACAGAGTTTCTCTGTGGCTTTGGAGCCTGTCCTGGAACTAGCTCTGTAGACCAGGCTGGTCTGGAACATACAGAGATCTGCCTGCCTCTGCCTCCTGATTGCTGGAATTAAAAGCGTGTGCTACCATCGCCCGGCTTCCTCATTACATTTTTATGCATAGAAAATAACCAAGAAGGATTTATGAATTTAGTTTTTCCTTAATTCTTAGAATCCATATATTTCAGGCAGATTGTAACTGAAACTGAAGAGAAAGATTCTCACCTGATAGAATTTGTAAAACCTTTTTTTTATTTACTTATCCTCATCCACACATTTTCTAAGGACACCAAATATCTTAGAAAATGCCCCCCAAATTGACAGTTAGAAAGGATTTATCTCCAAGATTAGAAGAATTTTTTTCCAGATAAATATTGGTGAAGGCAGAGTAATTTGCCCATACATATTGAATTTGATCCTTCTGTAGTACATCAGTAATGATAATACATTTCTATTTAGCTATAGACACACTGGCTACTTTTCCCATTTAGATAATTACTAGATGATAGGGAACTATGATAGGGATAATTGTCCAGTTACTCTTTTGACCATGCAACCTGCCTATTTGTCTAAATTTTGTCACTATTCACTTCTAACTATGAATGTACTTGCACATCCATTACTGTATATGATTATAAAATCTCAGAATATCTGAAGCATGATTAATAAAAGTTCAGGAAGAACTTAGGATTCAACCTGAATATCTGAAAAGCAAAGTAGCTAGCCACTTTCACATACCTTGACATCAATATGAAATAGTGATTGTGCCTCCAGTAGTCTGAAAACAAGACAGTGGTTGAGAGCTGTTTCCACCATAGGGCTGGGATTAAAAGTGTGAACCACTGGGATCAAAGGCATGCCCTGCCCAGTTTCTATGGTAACTTAATGTGGCTACTGAGTTTAAAGGTATGAGTTACCACTGCCTGGTCTGTATGGCTTACCAGTTGGGCTGTTTTACTCTTTGATCTTCAGGCAAACTTTATGTATTAAATTACAAATGAAATTCCACTACAAATATTTTTTACACTTAAAATACACTACTACTATTTATATATAGTGAATAATGTGAAGTAATCATGTTAGCATTCTAAAGAAAATACACAATTTACTCATAATAAGTTTTACCTTTATATATTATCTTCATAACATTATTTTACAGAAAAGAAAGTCAAGTTAACTAAAACTCAATCACTTATAAAATATACTTAATTAAAGTATATATACTCTATAAACTAAGGTATAAGGACAAACTAAAATAAAGTGACTTAAAACAACAGAAATTTATTTCCTCACAGTTCTGGATTCTAAGTCTCAGATCATCATTTTGGCTGAGATATGGTCCTCTATTCTTCAGTGTACCTTCTTTATCCTTTTCAAGATGTTAATATTCTTCTTCCCTGTCATTATTTGTGAGAACATAACCTGTCTCTGTCTCAACGTACCCATGACATTCTCTCCTATTATCTTTTTATAAGAACACCCTTTTCTAAATTAAGGGGGTAACCTTATTTCAATATCCCCATATTTAAGCTTATTTTCTTACAAAAAGTCCCTATTTTCAAATGTGTGACATGAACTACAGGGAGCTAGAATGTTAATATGTATCTAGGGGTTACAAATTTGACTATATCTCTGACATCCAAAATATGAGTCCTCTTGTGACTTAAATGAAAATTGTCTCTCATAGGCTCATGTATTTCACCACCTGTTCCTTAGCTGGTAGCACCGTTTGGAGAACTAATGCACTCCTCATGACTTGGATGCTTGATGAAGGAATTACTCACTAGGGGACAACTTTAATAGTTAAAAACCTCACATCAGTTCAAGTTTTTACTCTCTCTGCTTCTTGTGTACAGATGAGATGTGATGTCTCAAATTCCTCCTCCTGCTACCGTATCTGCCTATTGCTATGCTATCCCCACCACTATGGACTCTCTTAGAAGCAGTAAGAGAAAATATACTCTCTTTCCTAAGTTGACTTTGATTATGATATTTTATAACAACACAAAATTATATACCTTACTGCATGCAAAATATATTCTCCTATGATGTTTTGAGCCTATAACAGATAAGTGCAAAAAGATCTAGGCAGGGAAAACTAAAATGAATGCATGGAGAAAGAGGGCCAGAGTCAGAGAGAAGCCATGTAGCCCTGCCAGAGTTGGATGCTAGAACTTTAGCAGATAAGCCACAGCCATGTGGCAATACACAGATCAATAGTAATTAGTTATATTAATATGTAAGAGTTAGCCAATAAGAAGTTAGAGCTAATGGGCCAAGCAGTGATTTAAATAATATGGTTTCTGTGTGATTATTTTGGTTCTGGGCAGCTGGGATGGACAAGCAACCCCTTCCAACAAATTGGCGCACCAACATGGTTGACAAAAAATCTACTGAGGAGAAGGCCGCAGGCCGCAGTTGCAGCTGCAGACAACACAGGTCGCAGGTGTTGGGGATCGGCGGGGACCGGTGCAGTGGGACCAGTGCAGTGGCAGATGATGCAGGCCACCAGCACTGTGGCAGACGACACAGGCCGCAGGCAGCGCGGACTTGTGCACAACACCACACCGAGAGCAGATCGCCCCACTACAATTAAATCAAAGAGGTAGGTCTTTGGTTGGCGAGGTCCCTCGCAAACAAGGAGCCTGGTCCTGTACCTGAAGACCCTTCTGAGGGGTGAGAGGGATGTTGGCCCCCAGCAGGAGCCAGGAAACAGAGTGAGGGTATTTTGTAAGAGGAGCCCCTGGCCTGCAGGGAAACCTGCAGGGTTTTAAAAGACCCATTAGATAGCATTGATAGGAGGAGATGGGCAGGCGCCAAGGCAAGAATACACCCAATAATCTGAAAAACAACATGAAAACACCAGAACCCAATGATCTTACAACAGAAGGATTTGAACACCCTAACACAGAAGAAGCAGAAAAAATTGACTTTATGAAAGCAATAGAGTCTCTTAAACAACATGTGAAAAATGCCCTTATAGAAATGGATGAGAAGTATAACAGAAAGTTTGAAGAAATGAGTAAAAATATACAT
>NW_004949764.1:8278-10475 GCF_000317375.1 Microtus ochrogaster
CTCACAGTTCTGGATTCTAAGTCTCAGATCATCATTTTGGCTGAGATATGGTCCTCTATTCTTCAGTGTACCTTCTTTATCCTTTTCAAGATGTTAATATTCTTCTTCCCTGTCATTATTTGTGAGAACATAACCTGTCTCTGTCTCAACGTACCCATGACATTCTCTCCTATTATCTTTTTATAAGAACACCCTTTTCTAAATTAAGGGGGTAACCTTATTTCAATATCCCCATATTTAAGCTTATTTTCTTACAAAAAGTCCCTATTTTCAAATGTGTGACATGAACTACAGGGAGCTAGAATGTTAATATGTATCTAGGGGTTACAAATTTGACTATATCTCTGACATCCAAAATATGAGTCCTCTTGTGACTTAAATGAAAATTGTCTCTCATAGGCTCATGTATTTCACCACCTGTTCCTTAGCTGGTAGCACCGTTTGGAGAACTAATGCACTCCTCATGACTTGGATGCTTGATGAAGGAATTACTCACTAGGGGACAACTTTAATAGTTAAAAACCTCACATCAGTTCAAGTTTTTACTCTCTCTGCTTCTTGTGTACAGATGAGATGTGATGTCTCAAATTCCTCCTCCTGCTACCGTATCTGCCTATTGCTATGCTATCCCCACCACTATGGACTCTCTTAGAAGCAGTAAGAGAAAATATACTCTCTTTCCTAAGTTGACTTTGATTATGATATTTTATAACAACACAAAATTATATACCTTACTGCATGCAAAATATATTCTCCTATGATGTTTTGAGCCTATAATAGATAAGTGCAGAAAGATCTAGGCAGGGAAAACTAAAATGAATGCATGGAGAAAGAGGGCCAGAGTCAGAGAGAAGCCATGTAGCCATGTCAGAGTTGGATGCCAGAACTTTAGTCGATAAGCCACAACCACGTGGCAATACACAGATTAATAGTAATTAGTTAAATTAATATGTAAGAGTTAGCCAATAAGAAGTTAGACCTAATGGGCCAAGCAGTGATTTAAATAATATGGTTTCTGTGTGATTACTTTGGTTCTGAGAAGCCAAGACGGACAAGCAACCCTCTCCAACAAATTGGTGCACCAACATGGTTAATAAAAAATCTACTTAAAACCTGAGAGGGCCTGAAAATTCTAGACACAAAAATACAGAGTTTAACACAGCTTCTTGCTGTTTTCTGGCTGTGTGCTATAGCTCCTTTAAGAGAGGTCATCCTGACTCAGTAGTAGCAAAAAAGTTAAAAAGTAAAAATCCATGCCATTTTAAAATGCCATCTTTCTGGGCCATGTTGCCAGTGTGACCTCTGGCTCTTTTAGGAGATTGAGCATTTGAATAGGGTTTGTGAGCAACATGTATGGCTTGTTTGGTAGCAACATTGATCCTCTATGTGCCTAGAGATGGGGCATTATGCATGCTTCTCACAGCAGAGAGCAGCTCTGCAATGCTGGGCTGGAAAGTCAAGCAGACAGTGCCATATTTCCACTAGCAATGGTGCAGATTAAGTTTTTAAGAAGTGTTTAGCCTTTTAAGAAGTGCTCCTGCTTTAAATTATGTTTGAAAAAAAAAAGAAGTGCTCCTGGACAGTAAAGGATTAAATATATACAATTAGACAATTTCACACATAAAAGACCTATAATTAGTCAGTGTTGGATAAATGTACATAGGCTTGGAAGAGAAAAGAAAAAGATTATAGAGAGTTATAAAAAGAAATAAATGATTTTAAACAAAACAAAGTCTTTAAGAGACAGAGTAAAGACAGTCATAGATTAAAAGAGTAAAGATAATAAAATAAATATTAAAAAGTAATAGATTAAAAATAAATAAGCCACATAAAGATGGAAAATATACAGAGTCTGGATTCTGTATATTATTGTGTTTTCATTGAATTTTTTGGCTGTAAAGGAGCTAACTGCAGTGAGACATTTCATTGTATGGGCTGTTAAGCTAAACAAACCCATATATTTTAAAGAAAATAGATTCTGCTATTGTTTCCATAGAAGATGAGAACCTGTGGATTAATTCCAAACTAATGTGGTTTGATGCACCAAGACCCACCGATAGGTTGCTGTGAGCATCCCCCAAAATTCTTTGTCCAACAAAAAGTAGGAAGCAGTTTGGAGAGGACTATATCCCTATTCCCAATCGTTTATAAATATTTATTTACATTTAAAGGGAGATATGCCATAGAGATGGATACT
>NW_004949764.1:10575-11288 GCF_000317375.1 Microtus ochrogaster
TGGCAGGATTACATGGCTTCTCTCTGACTCTGTCCTTCTTTCTCCCTGCATTCTCTTTAGTTTCCCCATCTAGCTCTGTCTGCTCTCCTCTGCTACAGGCTCAAAGAAGTCCTTCTTTTGTTTCCACAGAGGATGAGAACCTGTGGAATCTTTTCAGACTGACAAACTCCCAATATATGTGGAACTGTCTTTGAAATTTCCTGCTTCAGGGAAAAGTCAGCTGGATACTATGGGCCAATAGGCCAAAGATGGATGCCCCAATGGTACAGAAGAATTTTGGGTGACTGTCCAGGTAGTGAGAAGTCACTGTAAATTCTAAAGTTTTAGAAATTGCTTACAATGCACCTCCTGTTTACTTAGGCAATGTTGTATCTTTCTGGAGTCTTTGATGGAGTGAAGAATAGATAGTTATTGTTATAGTTTTACTTAGTTATGATACAAGATAAAGTAGATATAAATATTGTAACTGTAATTCTTGCTCGAGTGTTGTTTTATATCATTTTACTGTGTTAAAGTTATAACCTTCCTTTTTATTTAAACAGAAAAAGGAAGGTGATGTGGGATTTCCCTCTGTATGCTGTGAATACCATTGGTTAATAAAGGACTTCTTTGAGCCTATAGCAGAGGAGAGCAGACAGAGCTAGATGGGGAAACTAAAGAGAATGCAGGGAGAAAGAAGGACAGAGTCAGAGAGAAGCCATGTAATCCTGCCA
>NW_004949765.1:0-11275 GCF_000317375.1 Microtus ochrogaster
CTGGTTCCAGTGAGCGTTTGTCTGGGTGTGAAGCCCTGGCTTCAGTCTTCTGTCCCAGCTATTGTTTCACAGGTGTCCCCACCCCCGCCCTGCTGCTTCAGCCAAGATACACAATGCAATCGAAGTTTTATCCACAATGTTTATTTCTCTCTTAAAGCTTCCTGAATTATCCTTTTCTGTGATGGGAATAAATTTGTTCTCCCATCATGTTCTTTAGTTATTTCTTTTGCAATCTTTCTTCATTATCGAGAAATATCATGTATCATTTCTGCAAGTATTTCTTTGTTCTCATAGCTTTCTCTCTTTTTCTAATACCCAGTTATAGCAATGTTGGTGTTTTGCCCCAACTTCCTCCACACTCAGTTCTCCTTCCCACAGCCTTTCCTGCTAGCTGATATGTTTTGGAAGAACAAGAGACTCATTCCTCTGAAGCTAATTAATTTTCCTGCCGTGTTCAATCTTTTATTTTTCTCCCCAGAAATGTTTCTTATTTACATGCTTTCATTCCCAGAGGCTCCAATTTTTAGTCCCTGTTTTTCCATTAAGTGAGTTCTTTGACAATTTCATACATACACGTTTTGCATTCTGATGGCTTTCTCCCTGCCCTTCTGAACCACCTTCCCGCCCGTCTCTGCGCTCGCTCCTACCTTTTGTCCCGTTTCCAGATTTATGAATCTTGTCTTTGTTGTGTGACCCGTTTAGTTTAACTAGGATCGTCTGTTTGACCACTGGATTAGGAATGTCCACGGGTCACCAGTAGGTTCACAGGTAAAAACATTAATTCCCATTTTACCTGAATGCGTCCGCAGGAAATAGCCCCACAGAGAGGGGCAGGGCCCCCTGAGTCTCTCCTCCATCCTTTTCTGGCTGTCTATGGGCCCACTCTCATGCAGCCCAAGTCCAGTCACCCGTAGTGGTTGGGCATTGATGGCTGCAAGGGCTTTGTATTGTCTTGAAGACGGAATTTTGCAGTCCATCTTCCTATCTTTCTGCTCAGAAAGGCTCCTGGTCTTCTCTTCTGCCATCTTCTCTGAACCTTAAGGAGATGGCATTTAAGTCTTGTTTAGGGCCAGGCCATCAATAGCCACTGAATGTCAGTCCCCTTTGTAGACTTGGGTCTGTATCCATCACAGTTCACTGGAAAGAGGGGTTTCTCTGTCGAAGGCTCAACATGCTACCGGCGCAGACACACATGTATTTATGAAGAGGTTTGAGGCTCGGGCGATTTGACTAAACAACAGTATCAAGCTCGTCCACCCAGTCTCTATGATCTGACCTCTTCTGCCGTGAGTTTGTGAGCAGGTTTCCAGTACCAGGTGTGGACTCGCTGCTGTGGAGTGGGAGGGCTGTTTCTATTCATCTTCATAAGTAAGTGTTTGTTGTACCTAACCTTTCCAATCTCCTTTCTTGTCTCAGGGTGTGTGTGTGTGTGTGTGTGTGTGTGTGTGTGTGTGTGTGTGTGTGCATGTGCTTATGTTAGAATACAACTTTTCCTGTTCTGTTATCTCCAGTTGTTCTATCTGTGCCTTATAGAGATGGGGGACTTGTTTTTGAGGATACCGTAATTCATGGTTCTGAAGACATCAGTGATGATGTGGGATGCCCCTCTGTATGCTGTGAATATGTACCTCTGCAATTGGCTAATAAAGAAGCTGATTTGACCAATAGCCAGGCAGAATAGGGCCAGGCAGGAAATCCAAACAGAGATACAGGAAAAAAGAGTGGAGTTAGGGAGACACCAGCAGCCTCTGAAGAAGCAGGATGCAAGGTAACAAGCCACGATCCCTGTGGGAAAATATAGGATAATAGGAATGGGTTAATTTAAATATAAGAGTTAATTAATAACAAGCCTGAGTTAATAGGCCAAACAACTTGTAATTAATATAAGCCTCTGAGTGGTTATTCGGGAACTGGTGGGCAGGAGAGAAACTTCCAGTTACAATGAAGAGTTCAAGCTCCATGGTCACATCAACGAGGGCTTCATATTGCATGGGAGGATGGGAGAGGGTTGGAAGGAATGGCAGGGTGGAACCCTTGTGAGAATGAGCACTAGTGTGTGCAGATGGGGGCCAGGGACTGTGACTAAGCCATTTGGTGAGAACTACCCCACTCTTGTGAGAATGACAATCCCTCTTACCAGCTGTACCTCCTAATACCCCTACCCTGGCAACCAGATTTCAACATGATATTTGTGAGGGCAAAATACACCCAAACAATTGCCCCAGTAACTATGCTGGACCCTACTCTCAGGGCTTGTATCTAGAGGAAGCAAAGCCTCAGAGATGGATGTGTTGGGATGCGTAGGGCGAGCTTCATGAGCAAATGCTTATGGGCAAGCCAGCTGGCATCCGCCTGCCAGTGTTTTAGAGTCTCCTTGATGTGAACTCAAGATCTTCTACCGCTGGGCTAGCCATGATGAGCTTTTGCCTCAGCCAAGCAATCGAGTCAAGACAGCAAGTAAAGGGCTCTATACAACTAGCATTTGCTTTTGCTATGGGCTCCTACAACCGTATGCTGAAACCCAAACACACTTGAGCCACAAGGGGCAGTTTCAGTTTAGATTGGAGCGATCCACTTATTCCCCTCTTCTCTGCTAGAAGCCCTGTGCTGCTAAACCAAGAACCCTGTATTAGTCTCTGCTGGAGCAGTGCTAAACCTGCATTTATTGGCTTTTCCTATTGTCTCCCAGAATGGGTTTGTAACATTTGGGTTATATGTGAAAATTGAGTTTATTTCCGGAAGTCAACATTGCAAGAAACACTAACAACAAAGACAGCATGGATGGCTTACGCCTTGATTTACAGTGTGCCAATCACTGCCTAGGAGGTTTGTTGGTGATTAATTGTCTCATTGTCACCCCTAGGAGTACAGTTTCCATTCTCTTTTTACAGATGGGGAAAAAAAAAAACCAAGGCATGGAGCAGTGTAAGATAAAGAGCATCTGGCTTCTCCAGTCTGTGGTCTGATTGATTAGTGTTGGTTCTAATACATACAGACATACATACTACAACACACACACACACACACACACACACACACATTAGAATGTGGGGGGGAGCGAGAGACAGACAGAGACAGAGAGAGATGGATTCAAGCTAAACACTGGTTACTTTTCTTAAAAATTTACCTTCTTCTTCATCTCAAACCATGGCTAGTGTGACGGTCTAGATGCACGGCTTTGACAGTGCTGCTCTGCTCTCTGGGAGCCTCCCTGTGCACTGAGCACACAGAAGGTCTTGCCCTGAAGCCCAGTTACATGTCTCCTTGGATGTAACCCCTTCTACCACTGAATGTGTTTGGGTCTACAGCCTCCCCAAAGTGACATCAGTGGACGACCAGCTCACTGGCTCTCACTGGTCCCTGGCAAAAAAAAATGAGGGTGAAAGTAGCTTTTGGATTTGGGTGCTTTCATTATTTCAGGATGAATGGCTTTAATAATGAATCTTGTATTAATACCTTAATGGACTGTATACTTTTTTTTTTATCATGACCTGGCCGTATTTGAGGAAATTTAGAATCACAATATTATTCTTGGGTCAGCAACAGAAGTGTGCATAGCCATGAGGGATAGGGAAAGAAATTAAGCCATGGATATGTAAAGGCATAAATATAATTTTTACATTTGGGAAGTAATAATAAAACACATATATATGTCCACACAGTACATTGGGAGCACATTTATGTGTAAGATTCCCTTGAGGCTGCTCCCAAGTGCACTCACATTTTTATTTCACCTTATTACTCCTGCTAAGCACACTCCAAGGTCACAGTGCTCTTCCAATGCAAAGGGTATAGGGCAGGCAGGCTGCAGCCACCGGCCAATTCCACTTACAATCTTCACTTTCTTTATTTCCTGGAAAGTGGGTCCCTTCCAGTTTGCAGGGCAAAAGGAACCATCTTGCTGGTGATTACTGTACACAAAGGTTTCCTGGGAATCTTTGTGTACAGTAATCACCAGACAGGGATCCTATGACAGGCCAAAGGACAGATAGTACCAAAGTCCAACTTGGTGAATCAACAGATTTTATTGGGGTTACTTACAGGAGTGTGGGTGAGGGGGTACTTATAAGAGCAGAAAAGACTCAGCTGGGTGCACAGCTCACAAAAGTTGGGAAACCTGAAACACACTGCAGGCAGCTCAGTAGATTGGAGAGTGTCCTTTCCAGGTGACGGAAGTCCAGACCAGGCAGCCGGTCTGGTCCCATCGTCTTCTTTGCAGCTCAGCTTCAATAGTTGGAGAGGGACTCCCAGCTTTTATTGTTTACTCCAGCAGTGGGAGGGGGGCTAGTGAACCTGGTCAGCTTCAGGGACTTCCTAAAGCTATTTTGAAATGTTTGTCTTCCTGTTTAAAGCTCTCCCTGCGGGATGGAACGGTTCATCCTCTAGGACACGGCTACACAACACATCCTCAGAACCAGCAGTTCAGCTTCTTCTTTAAACTGTTTTTCTTCCAGTGGGATTCATGAGTGAAATCTTGGGAAAACCTCTTTTTCTGTGGTTCCAGAGAACGGACCCAGGACCTCCTGCACCCTAAGGACTTGTTCCACCCCTAAGATCCTGTCCTAGACTCTTGGAGAAACTTTCAAAGCAGCCATTGCTTCTTACTGGAGTTACATTTCTGTTACATAACCTTGATATTTGTTCTAATTTTTAATTATTTAATTTTGAGTCTATCTATAATAAATATAGACTTGTCATGTGTTACATGGAATAATTAACCAAAGCCAGACTTTTGTCAAATTTTTGCAAGTGAAGTGGGGTGCTAAGTTGCACAGAGACAATGTTCCTGTTCTAGGCTCTGTCAGGAAACAGCAACCTTCCCCTTAAGGGAGCATAGGACAATGTCGGTGCTCCTATTGCACAGTTAAAGGACTTGAACATCACGTCAGCAGCCCAGGCTCTTGTTTGCCTTCTCTGTCTCGTCCTCTCTCCAGCTCTGAATCTACCGGTCCCTATGTCCCTATATAACCCCACCCTGGAAACATACACAATTCAAGGAAGTGTTTCTGGACTCTCTGCTGTCTAGCTTGCTCACATCTATGCCTCATGAAAGTGGGATCATCTTGTCACCTTCTACACTTTGTTTTCTGACGCCATTTTCTGTTTCTGAGGTTTACCCTCCATGTCCTATGTGGCTGCTGTGTGTTCACTTTTACCACAGCACGCTGTTCCAATCTACCCATTCTCCCACGGTTGGATCGTTGACATTCTTTTGAGGTGAAGTCTTTTTTTGCAGCACAAGCCATGCTTTTCACGTGTCCTTTCCCATATCGCTGAATGTCCAGGCAAGAGTCCCTTGGACTACATCCGGGAGGGTGGCTGTGTGCTGGGACCTGCTGGTATTCAGCTTTATCCAGAGAACTGGAAAAGTTTTTTCAAAGATGTATAGCATATTGCTTTGCTTTCTCACTTAACTAGGGCATTATCTAAGGGTTTTCTTGTTGGCAATCAAAGAATATATAAAATATTACCTCAGTGTACTCGTGGGTTTCATGTCTCTAGTTCCTAACCCCCTGAGTGTAGGTCTTTGCACAGTCAGGGTCTTTGGGATTTTTGAGGTCTCTCTGCTTTCCATGAGGACATAGCTTTCATTTATTTAGGTCTTATTTTCTGTTGCACACCAACATTTTCTTGACATTAATCTAGAGTAACAATTGTTGGATCACCATATATTCTATCTGATCCATGTAATATATCCTATATATGTTGTTCATGATAATGGTATCATTTTTAGTTTTTGGTTGTTTTTTTTGTTTGTTTTGAGATAGACAGGGTTTCTCTGTGTAGCCCTGGATATGCTGGAACCCACTCTGCAGACTAGGCTGGTCTTGAACTTACAGAGATCCACCTGCTTCTACCTCCCAAGTGCTTGGATTAAAGGTGAGTGTTACCATGCCCGGTTGGCAGATAATAGTCTTTATAAAAATATTCTCTATGTTATTTGGTTAACAGTGGAGTTTTTTGCTCCGAAAAAAATTTCTAAACTTTTCTTAAAACTCTTTAAAGTTTTAAAACTTAAACTCTAATCAGTAACAAAGCTTTTAACTACTTGGTCCCATCTGTTGAAGGATGCTGGGTTTTCCTGCTTCCTGTGCCTCTCGTGTGTTTCAGGAAGTTATATTTTCCTGAGATTATGTTCACTTCCCCCAAGTTTTTAAATCTTAAGATTGTTAATAATGCCAGCAGCGCATGATTGGTGTTTCCTGTATTCGCATTCTCCCTTCTTCTTCATATCCTATGCTTGTAAACTCTGTTTTCTCTTTGAATCCATTCTTTGAGAAGTTTATCACATTATTAGTTTTCTTAGAGAAAGACGCTAGAGTTTGCCGGTCCTTCCTGCTGAGCCTTTCATCTCTGGCTCATTATTTTATGTTTTCCTAATTTTATTTATTCTTGAGGGGGTGGTGAGGAGAGAAAGGGCATGTTTTTATCACCTGTCACACTAGCTCTGCAGCTCTTTGCTTTCTCTGCCCCGTCTTTCCCTTTTAGTTTTGGTCTTTTTACTCTACTGAGATAGGATCCTGCTGACTAGCCCTGGCTGGTTTGGTGTTTGTAACCCTCCTGCCCCTGTGTCCTGAGTGCTGGAGGTCACACACTAGCATGCAATCTTTTGCCTTTCTTTTAGGCATTAGCATCGACATATTTCCTTCTATTATTAACTTTGATGTTCTATGAAATTTGATATGTAATGTTTTCATCACCATTCGACTCCAGCTACTTTTGACATCAGCGTCACTTAAAAATGTTTTTGAATTTCCCAATCTGCTGAACTTTAGCTTCTCATTACCGCCACAGTCCTGACTCAGTTCTACTGTGCTAAGGAAAAAGACCTTTATGTCACAGTCCTCTGACATTTTTAAGATTTACCTTGTAGCCCATGTATGGCCATTTTGGGTTAGGTTAGTGGTGATTGTGACCTGGATACTTCTAATCACTAGGTGACGAGCTCTCAATTAATCTAACAGCCCACTTTTGCTTTTGCAAGTATCCCTGAACACTGGCAATTGACGGTTCCTCCCACCTTACACTGAAGGTGTATGGGGCAGGGCTGGGGACACAGGAGGAGGGCAGGAGATTCTCTGGCATGATGGAGTTGGAGGTAAGCAGCAGCTTGGGCACAGGGCAGAGCACTGTGACTGTGAAGTGGTACCCTCTCTTCTGACTCCTGGTGAGGTGACCTCTTTAGCTCCAGCTGAGTTCCAGCCCATTCCTGCCTGTTGAACCTGACTCTGTGAGCTGGGCCAGGCTTTGGTTCCTACGTTAAGAAGTTGTGATACTGAGCCCCAGCTGTGTAGGTCACCAGGTGAGGTTCTGACTCTGCTGTCACACACTCATGAGCTAGTGTAGTGCGAGCCACCATGACACCTGCAACAGACACAACCACGGGTTATGCATGACAGCCTTGTCAGATAGGGCAGCTACTCCTGCTGGGAGCAACATGGCACACCAGGAGGGCAAAGCCTCTGTCTTTGGAGGTATCAATCAATCATTGCAGACTCGAGTCCAGCAGGCATCTTCTGGCTCTGTGCTCCATTTTTTTCTCCAGCCTAGCAACCAGCAGGCTTCAGCTCTCCAGCTCAGGAACTGAGGGCAAGTGAAAAGCAGAAGTTGCTGAAGCTGCGTGCCTTCCTGGGTAGCAGGGACAGGTTGTGCTCTGGGAGGAGGGGCAGGAGGCAGGCTGCTGTCTGTGTTAACTTGCCGTGTGGAGACACTTGGAAATTGGAAAAGGAGTGTATTTATGTCAACATAGAACCACTTGCTCCATCTTGTTGCTGGGTCTCCTGTCACTGGAGTTGTAGGTGGTGGCAAGCCACCATGTGGGTGCTGGGAGATGAACCTGGGTCCTCTGCAGGGATAGTAAGTGCTCTTAACCACCCAGCCATCTCTCAAGCTCCCACAATTTCTTACAGCCCTCTCAGAGTAGGTGAAATATTTTTCCTATGCATCATTAATAAGAAGAATTATTTTGGGGTTCATATGTGTTTAGAGAAACAAGTGTGAGCATTTTAATTGTTGGGGTGTGGGGTTCAAACCCAGAGCCTTGGGCTTGCCAAGCACATGCTCTACCACTGAGCTTCACACTCAATTCTTGCTTTTATTTTGACCTTTGAGTTTACCCAGAAGTTGAACTTGACTCTGTTCTTGTTTGTCTAGAATCCTTTTTTAAAAGCTTTGTAAGGCTTTTTGGGGGAAATTTTTTCCTTACATTGGGCAACATTTGTAGATGGAAGTTCCTGTCCTGCCTGGTCCCACAGCCATTCAGTCCAAAATAAACAGAGATTTACATTGATTATAAACTGATCTGTTGTTAAGGCTTATTATTAACTATCTCTTATAATTTACATTAACCCATAATTCTTATCTATGTTTAGCCATGTGGCTTGGTACCTATACTCAGTAAGGCATTCTTATCTTGCTTCCTCTGCTTCTGGATGATGACTGCATCTCTGCCTTTCCTCTTCCCAGAATTCTCCTAGTCTGGTTGCCCCGCCTATAAGTCCTGCCTGGTTACTGGTCAATCAGTGTTTTACTAAACTAATATGAGTGAAAAATCTTCATCATTCCACAGCAGTAGAGTGTCACCATGGAGCCCAAGATGGCCTGAAACTTTCTCACCTTTGTGCAGCAGCATGACATGGGATTATACATTAAGACCATATAAATTTGCCATTATGTGTGGAGATAGGAAGATAGGACATTTTTAGGCTGCTAAAATGATGCAAACTGCATTGCTCCTGATGCAACCGCCCGTTCTTTCATGCCTGGAAGGAGAAAAGTGACCAGGCCAAAGGATCTAATGGACATCTGTCCACCACGGTAGTCTGACCACCTCTGTGTAGACATCTGGGTCTCCATCAGTAGTAAGAGGCAGGCAGGATGGTGACACAGGCTGCTGACTGGGACGCTCAAGCCTCGCTTTCACACATACCTCTGTGTAGACTGTGGTTTGGTTTCTTCCTCTCTGGTCAGAACTGACAGCCAACACAGGAGGCTGTGATGGGGTCAAGTAACTGTCACATCCTCAGAAAGCACCAGGAACAGGAGAAAGTGCTCCTGTAGTTGGCTGCCGCTTAGAGGTTTGACAGGGGAGCCCAATGGATAGGCCATGTTCTGCCAGCTCAGTCGGAGGTGCCACACTTGTTATTATGTGGATTTAGCACCTAAAAAGTAACATTGCTTACCCACTGTACTTGGATCCTCAAGTCAGCTGGCTGAGCTGGGAGAGGCAGCGAGACTTGAGGTCTGGGAGCTTGAATAGGAAGTCCACACTCTCTTCCATCAGTGCAGAAGTGTCCCACACTCGGACTGCAGAGAGGTCACCATGTGGGTGACTGTTATGAGCAGGAGTCAGGAATTTTACTTCATACTCTTGCCCTTTAAAGTACGAGGTGGTGTCCCCCACTGATCTATGAACAGATCCTGCTGTTTGCTGTGCGGTAAGAAACACACATTCTTCTTCATCACGAGTTCCTTTTAGAAAGCATTTACACCCATGCTTCAATGCTTCTGACTCAGCTCACAACCCTTATCTACTTTCGTGTGGGCATCTAAACTGTCGTTCAGCTGGACCTGGTTGCACACAGCTGTAAATACAGCACAAAAAGGTCTCAGCGGGTGATCAAAAGTTTAAGTTTAACCTGGGCTACACAATGAGCTATCTCTGGAAAACAAAACGGAACAGAACAGGAGACAAAGATGTAGCCCAGAGCATGGTCTCACATGCTGGAGGTCCTGGTTTTGACCCTAGCAGCCCAAGAAAACAGCCGCCAAGCCTGTCATTCTCAAAGAATAAAAGGCCTCCCAGATTCTGAAGCGCCCGTGGTGTGGCTACAGAGTCAGGGTTGAAGGGGAGGTTGCAGAGGCCAACACTACTGTTCCTGCCCTAGGGCTGAGAGGTCGCTCAAGGTCTGGCTTTTTCTACACAGCAGACAATGTCCTGCTTTAAGACTTGCCAGCGGGGAGCCTTTGGGAAAGAAATCCACCTGAAGTGATGCTTCAGTCTTAGAGCTATGGAGAGAGCCCAGAGTACGTATAGTGACTGCTTCAGCGTCCAGCGGTGGACCCTCATCAGCATATGCTAACTTCGCACTACCCGGCAGACCAAGTAACAGGACTTCCCTCACCACCCCCACCCCCACCCAACCCGCCTGCAGAGGGCCAAGAGGAACCCGCTGCGGCTGGAGCTTCCTTCCTTGTCAGTCACGTGGGGCTCGGCTCCCATCCCTGGAGCTGGGGTTATTAGGCTCACTTGGCTGCTCTCTTGGGAGCCAGAACAGAACACCACCATGAGCTCTAGGGTCCCAACACTGAGAGCTCTTCTGGTCCTCTTGGGTAAGTGAAGGCAGGTGGTGGAAATGGAAGTGGGTGTTAACCTCTGCCAGCCTGGGAGCCTAGTGAGCAGAAGCTGCAGAGAACAGCCATGGGCTTCCCCTCTGAATCATGACACATCCCTCAGGATAGGAGGTGGCTTTGTTGACTCTGGTGGACAGTGAGCAATGTCTCTGTTTCAAACAAGTGTTGGCTGGGCTGAGGGAGGAGAGGAGGGGCGGCGTTGGGGGGAGAGCGCCAGGCTATCTAAGAACAATCTGCTTCCACTGTGGCTTTGTTCATCACAAACTGGGATATACTTCTGACACTCTGAGCTTCAGTTTCTGACCTAATGAAATGGAAGATAATAATGTTTACTTTGTAGACTCGCAAGAGAATTGAGTTAAACTTAAGTGACCCAAATCAAGATAATTGCACAGCAGAGAGAGGCAGATGGTGCTGCCCCAGTCCTGGTGACTTTGTGTGGAGTGGACCCAGAAGCATCTTTATTTTTAGAAATCACCTTTATTGCTAAGCCCTGAAAGGTAGAAGGATGGAGACAGTCAGGGGTAAAATGGTCCCAACAGGAAAGAAAAAAAAATATCCAGAGAAGCATAGAGAGGAAACATGGAGAACTGGGGAAAAGTTCAGCAAGATGGTTAGAGATTTTCAGAGATGTGGACAGCAGTGACGGGGATGCAGAGATGTGGACCACAATGATGGGGAGAAGTGCTGCTTTGCAGATTGGATGTCAACTGTTGTTTCTTTGGAAGGCAGCTATGCTCACGTCCAGCAGCACACCGTGACCTTTGTTTTTCTGGAAAGACAGCAGCCTTATAATTTAAGATGTGTTTTCCAGAAAACTAAACAAAAACGGAGAGCCAAGCAGACTGCTTCCTAAGTAGACAAAGATCCCCACAGCTGCCCTCCATGTGTGCCTGCACCAGGCAGGGGCAGCACAGACCTA
>NW_004949766.1:0-11266 GCF_000317375.1 Microtus ochrogaster
AAAACACTATCCTGAGTGAGGTAACCCAGACCCAAAAAGATTTTATCATTTCTTTTATTTTTGATATTATAATATAATCATATCAATCCATCCTTCTAAATTTTCTATAATTCCCTCCTTGTTCTATTGAATCTTTATCACCCTTTCTTTCTTTAATTGTTGCTACACATGTATTTATAAAACATATTTATTCCAAAATATGTAAGTGTCACCTCTCAGTTGTACATTGTTGATTGTAAGTATTGCTTCAAGACTGACTTGTCTGTATTGGATAACCAGTTGATATAATCTTCTCTGGGAAAGACTATGTCTCCAACTATCAGAATTCCCTAGCTGACAGTAGCTCATAAGCTAGGATTGATGCTTTGTGCTCTTTTCACATGAACCTTAACATGTCATTGTTGATCTTTTTTAGCTCATGTTTAGAGAGTCATGTTGGTGACTCTTCATGTGTGTAGATTCTTAGGAGATACAATTTACAGCAAACTCTTGACCCTCTGGTTATTATCATCTTTCCTCCCCCTCTTCTTCAGTATTTCCTGGACTGTATGTGCAAGAATTATATTGTAGACATAGCCATAGGAACTAGACCTTGATTGCTGTGTTTTCTACAGTGGCCTCCATCTGTAGAAAACCCATGGATCTTGGAGGGGAACCTACAACCACTAATTACTAACCCAACACAATCTCTAACTCCATTCTAATCATTTTTTCACAACCACATACACATTCCTTTGCACAGCATGTGTTCACTCAATTCATTTTAGGATGAGTCACTCATTCTCTTTGAGTTATAAGAGGTTTTAAGATATTCTATTTAAAGCTATTTGAACATGATATATGTTGAGTAGTTTCTCATAGTTGCTGTTTTCTTATTTTTAATGACATTCAGATCTCCATCTAGAAAACTTCAAAGCAGTTATGAGCATAGTTAAATATATAAAAGAGTAATTATAATGATTTAGAAGATTAAATCCTTCAAGATTCCCAAAATTCTTCTATAAATTCAATAAGTTAACATTAAAACTCCACCAAATTTTAAAAATTTATGTATTAAATGGATACTGTATAATTGTTGGGTGTCATCATTCTGTGAAAAAGTGTTCCTGGGTCATGTAAGAAAACTTCTTGATTATGAGTCTATGATTTGTACTTGAATCTCCTTTGTAAGTTCCTGCCTTGATTACCACCAATGGTGGACTATGACTTGGAAGTGGCTAAGTAATTCTCTGGACCTTCTAAGTTGCTTTTTCTCAGAGAGTGTTATCACAGCAACATAAAAGAAACTAGATTATACAGTTATTGCAAATTCTGTATCTTTCATGGCTTGATGTTCTTGCTATTTCTGCAGTGTGTGTTCTCTTCACTACCCCTGACCCTGTCCACCTGGAAGCCTGCCTTTGACTTCATCACAATAAGGCTTAAATAATCACATTGATTTTGCCCTCCCATTAGCTTCTCTGTTAGTTCTAAGATGAACATTCATGCTGCAGGGAGGAGTATATATTGAGAACTGAAGATAAAGCCAAAGTTTTGAACCTTTGAGGCCAAAACCCTACCTGAGGTTACAACTCTACCAATACTGAAAAGGGATACTAAACAAGGCAGATGTTCTTCTTGGGCCACACCCACCCAGCTGAAGGTTTGTGTACTGGCTGCAGGTGTGTGGGGAACACTGTTGATCCACAGCACAGAAATAAGTGCCTGAGTCTGTGCTCTGAGAGGAGGAAATGGAAAAAGAGCTGCGGCGTTCCTGAGTGACTGTCGTGGACATCAGTCTTCCACTCTGCTTTGTTCCAGAAGGATTGAAGAACAGGCTGATGAGGTGTCCCCCAGGGCTTTGATAAAACCACTGCATTTGCTTTGCAGAGGTGGAAAAGTTGCACTGCAGCTCTGCACGCTCTCCCTTCTGCAGAACCCAGGTCACAGGACTCTGCTTCACTTGTTGCCCTTTCACCCTTGATCAGAAACAGAGAAAGAGACACAGATGATAGTCATTGAGCACACATAGAACACTAAACACTCCCCATGCCCTCTGAGAAGGTATGAGATCTGTAGAACTCCTGAACTGCTTCCCCACCCTCCAAGTGCTGAACAGCATCTTCTCTGTCCCCTGAATGTGAACAGCCAGACTCACAGCAAACCTGGGTGCACAGCAGCCCTAGCAGAGAGCACAGCAGCCTCTTCATAGTGCTTGTCCGACTACTGGAGACAAAAGCAAGTAACCAACCCCTGGGCTGTGGTGTCAGCATGGCTGTTGAAGTGTCCCTCCTCCTGGGACCAGTCGGCTCCACCAAGGAACCCTGCCAGACCAGAAGCTGCTGAGTTCCCTCCCAGCTTATGAAGCCTGAAGCTCCTCCCAAACCAGACCTGGCTGAGTGGGAGTCTGGGTGGAGCACAGGGTGATGTGGATTCCCCTCTGTATGCTATGAATATGTTTTATGAGCACTGGTTACTAAAGAAGCCTCTTTGGTCAATGGCTTAATAGAGTAAAGCCAGTCAGAAAATGAGAACAGTGATAAAAAGAGAAAATAAGTGGAGTTAGAGAGATGCCATGGAGCTGCTAAAGGAGAAAGACACCAGACCACAGCAGAACCTTACCAGTAGGCCATAGCACAGTGACAATGCACAGATTAATATAAATGGGTTAATATAAGATGTAAGAGTTAGTTAAAATTATGCCTAAGATATTGTTCAAACAGTGTTGTAATTCATATCATCTACATGTCATTATTCTGGTCTGGGCATCTGGGAAATGAACAAGCAGTCTCCATCTACAATAGAGTGGGGAGCATTTTAAGAAAACTCTGATGTTGTATGCAGTTAGGGATCCTGGAAACAAGAGAGGACCAGGCCCTTGCAAGGAGAACAAGCCTCAGCTATAAGAAGACCTGACACACTCAGAGAAGCAACAGCTAATGGTTTACCTCAGGAAACAGATGTGTGTTCTGACCAAAGTCCGTTTACTGGGGCCTGAGAGATGGTTCAGCAGATAAGGGACCTTGTTCTTCCAGGAGGCCTTAGTTCCCTCCACAGCATCTATTTCAGGTGGCTCAGAGCTGCCTCTAACTCCAACTCCTGGGGACCTAATTCTTTCTTCTGTTCTCCCCAGAACCTGTCTAAATGTACTAGACATTTACACAGACCCACTATCATACACATTGAAAACAGTCTTCACCTGGGAAATAACTAAAGTGAAATGACTGCAATAGGAAAAAGGAAAACAAACAACAACAAAAATAAAACAGGAACATGACGACAGTGTAATGTAATGGTTTCATAGTTCTGGAATACATTTTAACAATTGGAACATTCCTGCAGAGTCACGGTTTGTTCTGAATGTAATTTAAAAATGTGACCACACCGGAAGGAAGTGGGTTAGGGAAGCTAATGCAGGAGTGCTGCATCCTCGGTGACAGGGCCAGCAGCTGCTATGCTGTCGCACATGGAGACTGCAGGGGACACTGCACTCGAGTTCATAAAAATAGAGGAATGCATTTCAAAATTTTCACCATAAAGGTCACTGTTTGAGAAATGAGACTAGTTATGAAAAATAAGCAATTGCCTCATCAATAACTCACAGCAATAGTCTTGCTTTATTTGTACCACCAGCTCCCAATAATGACACAGACATTTCTTATTAAGTATGAAATCTTGTCCTTATCTTAAACTTATTTCAGCTAACTCTTAAAACTTTAATTAACCCATTTATATTAGCCTAAATTCTGCTGTAAACCTCATTACCTCATCCATATTATAAGTCCAAATTTTTCTGCTTCTCACTGGCTAATCCCCTGCTCCAGATTCTTCCCAGAGTTCTTTTCTTTGCCTGGAAGTCTTGCCTATATCCTCCTAAGCTATTGTCCATACAGATCTTTATTAAACCAATCAGAAGGTGTCTTAGACAGGCAAGGAGGGACAACACCTCTTCACACAGTGCAATCTAATATCCCACAAAACAAAACCAATCTTATGCTATCTCAGCCCACCATTGACTCTAACAGTATTAGACCACTTAGTGACTTTCAATACTGTAGGATAATTTGGTAGAATTTTGACTCAGGTAATACAATGCTGTGAAGGATATTTTATTACTTGGTCAAAATTCTACAGAATGTTGAAGTTGAAATTTTGAAGGAAGAACACAGATCTTTTCTTCCAAAATGAAAAATAAATGACGACTAAAATCTATACCAGATGCATGAAGCATTTCTCAAGGTTCCACTTTTTCTGGACTGTTCATTTACAGGACATGCCAACTCCTTGAAAGTGCCTGAGTCTATGACCCTGGTCTCTTATTCTGCAAGTCTCAGGTGGTTTGTGTCCAGCTCTGCACTTGTGACTCAGGGCAGAGAAACACCCAGCTCCCTGAGACCCATTGTCAGGGATCCCCAAGTAAACAGACTTTTCATTCTTCCTGCACTCAGTCTGAAAACCCTCCCATGCCTGAGACAAGCTGGTTTTCTGGTGTGAGTTTAGAAGGTTCTGGAGACCCAGTTGAGGGTGTTGCACATGAAAGAAATGACTCTGAGGGACAACACGTGAGTAGCAGCCCCTCAGATACAGAGCAGAAGCTGCAGATGCACAGATGCAGACATCAGACTGGGACAACCAACTGAGCATCCTCCTGAAGCATCAGTGCTGTGTGGAAAGCTCAGACAAAAGGAGAGACCATATTCATAGGGAAACAGAAGTATTCTTTCTACTGATTAGGGCCTAAAGCCTAGTGACAGTGGGCAGTAGTGCTACTCTGAGCCTCAGGATACAGAGCAAGGTCACCAAGGTGAGCAGAAAGCAGCTCATACCTTCCTGGAGAATCCCAGGAAGCAAATACAGCCTGAAGAGTAAGAGAGGTATACAGAGGTTGCTCTGAGCTTAATGAAGTTTAGATACCTTCATCCTGGGGACATTGGAGAGACAGTAAAGAGAGACACTGACTGTCTTTCCTTTGTCTGCCTCTGGCATGTGAATAAAGTATGTTCTGCTGCAGCACTGGAAGAGGTTTAACAAATAACTGTTTATTGATTTCATACATGACCATAATGTATTCACATTGAATCCACCATCACTCTACTCCCCCTACAACTCCTCCCAGAACACTCTGTGTAACCCTCTCCCCCTGCAGAAGCCAGGAAACTAGAACCAGACCATTAGGGCAAGTGAAAGAGCTTAAGAGGAAGATGTAGGGTAGTAGAAAACAGGAAGCATAACATCAAAGGGGCATGAGGGGCTATAAAGGGAGGGAGACATGGCAGGGTATGTGTGGAAGAAGGTTTCTGTGGGTTTATTCTAATCTATAAATACACCATTTATTTTTTAGAATGGAGTGTCCTCTAGAGGACAATTGAGAAATAACAAGTTCACAGAGGCAGTGAACTTGCCCATATTTGCTGACATCTTACTGTGAATTCTAAGACTTTTCATCATGCGGAGGATGTTTTATTCTTTCTATGTACAAAGCTTGTGAGTTTTTTTAAATTATAGTTATGAGCTAAAATGGGAAAATAAGATATTTTCGAGTGAGGAAATTGCAACATCTTTACAGATTTCAGAACGAGCAGCAGGGACATAGGAATCAGAACAAGGCATAGTTTCCAGAGTTCTACACAATGCCATCAAACTGATCAAGAAAAAGTTGTGATTGATGTTGCTAGGAATATTGCAGATATGTTAGCAGATGAATAGTAAATTGGAGAGTACAAATTTGAATAAACATTTTAACTGTATATTAAAAAATAATCAGCAAGTTTACAGACAGTCTTCACTTTGTTGAACTCAGAATTAAATTCCACATGCATTACACTGATGAGAGACTTAGTTTCCTGAGCAGTCCCTTTGCCATTCTTATAAAATACAACTTGATTCAGAAATGTCATGGGCCATATTATAGGTCTTGCCCACAGGAGAAGACTGCCATGCATGGATACCATGGGGCAAGAGAGTTATGAACATCACATTTCAATTCCACTACCACAATTCTACCTCTCACAAGGTATCTCTCTCTCTCTCTCTCTCTCTCTCTCTCTCTCTCTCTCTCTCTCCCTCCCTCCCTCTGTCCTTTGTGAGTCTTTGTGTTAACAGGTACCATTCAATGATAAAATTTTTGTTTCAAAGTAAGGACACAAAGGGCAGATTTTCTTTAGACAGATCAGAGTGTACAGTATGGTAATAGTGAGCAGTAAGAGTAGCAAAGAACATTGGAAGCAGAGAGGATAGATACCGATTCTAACACTAGAAAGTGACTGGAAATAAACCAAACCAACATGACTTTCAGATAGGTAACCAAGAAACAAATAGACATAGTGTAAAACACCATTAAATTTGTGAAATCTTGGTGAATATATATGTGTGTGTGTGTGTGTGTGTGTGTGTGTACAATGAGAAGATGTGGGTCACACGAATAAGTTCAACTCAGTCATTCAACCTAACTAGATCCAAAATATGATTATGGTCTTTTTACCATCACCTGGCCACTGAAAATTAAAATTGAGGGGTATTTGGCAAAGAACAGTCTTCAAAGTATTTTACTTTTTTAACAAGAATTGAATTTAAATTGAAGACTATGTGACCATATCACTGGGCTCTCCTGAGACCTTGAGTCTGTTTGGATAAAGTACTGTGGAGCATGAGTTCTTTACACCACAATAAATATTATTCCAATCTGGATATTTGACTTACATATTCTGAAAGGAATATCTTAATGTCATAATTTATCAAATGGATACTCTCATATTATGATTTTACATGCATAAATCTAGCTGTGAAGAAATTAGGTGAATTTATTAAATAGAAGTCTCAGTTCCAGGCATGGGAGTTATTGTTCAGAGGCCCCAAAGGTATGCAAACAATACAGGCAATTGTCCTGGCAGTTTTCTTTATTCAACCAATGAGCGCAACATAGAAAGAAGATCCTCCTACACCAAAGAGCTACACTGCTCAGTCTTACATACCAGTCAGTAGTGACACACACTTTTAATCCCAGTAAACAGACTAGTTTGCCATAGAAACTGGACAGTATTGGTAGACACTTTTAATCCCAGCCCCACAGAGGAGTATAAGATGGGAAGAGACAGCTCTCTCACACAGTCTCATTCTGAGGAATCCTGGAGGCAGAACTGCCATTTTAGACTGAGGTAGAGGTAAGAGCCAGTGGCTGGCCATTTTACTTTTCTGACCTTCTGATCAAACCTCAGTATCTGTCTCCGGGTTTTTATTAATCATACTACACTTTAGTGTTAGTTTTTCTGCCCTCACATTCCTCCTTTTACCCAACACTCTCATCCACTCCCCTATTAATTATACCTGCTCCATTTAACATTTTATGGATTTTTCTACTTCCTTTGTAGATGTCCTTCTCACTCACAACCTCTTACTGATACCTAACATCTATGGATATTCCAAATGAAGCACACATATTAAAGGTAGAGTTCACATACTTAATATAATACTCTGCTTGTCTTTTTAGGTCTGGGTTACCTTGCTCAAGAGGACTGTTTTCATTTACCTGAAATTTTATCAAAATTTCATTTCTCTTATCAGCTGAAGAATGCCCCACTGTGTAAATGTGCCACATTTTCACAATTCACTCGTCAGTTGATGCACATCTAGACTGTTTCCAAATCCCAGTGATTATGAATAGAGCAGCAATGCACTTGGAAGAGCAAGTGTCTCTGTGGAAAGATGTAGAATCTTTTGCTTAATTCCTCAGGACTGGCACAGCTAGATCATGTGGTAGATCTATGGTCTACATCCAGAGGAACCTCCATACTGATTTCCATATTTTTGTGCCCATTTGCATGCACATCAGCAATGAATAAGTTTTCTCCCTCATGTCCTCTCAGTTGGTGTCCTGGTCCTCTTCTGCTTACAGCCCCCCTCCTGCTACATTTCTGAGGTGCTCCCTGTGCCTTTGGGGTAGCGATTGCATTGTAGATGTAGTAACTGGGGCTGGAGACTCCACAGAGTTTATTATCTGCTTTTTGATCAGTTGTCTGTGACTGTAAGATGTCACTCTCTTCTTCAAAATGGAACTTCTTTCATCAGGGGTCAGAACTACACTTATCTGTGTATCTTTGTGATGGTCATGTTGGAGGAACTGCAGTTTAAATAGAAGCTTATGGGGGACAGCCCAGCAGTGGGCACAGCTAGGATGATGTATGTGATGTACTCTGGAGAGGTGAAGTCCCCAGTGTCTCTATAATGCCACTTACTTCTGCTGCCCATTCTCCTGCTTGCTGCTATGGAGTACTTACTAAATTTGGCATGGCATGATTGTTGAGTGGGAGACCCTTATAATGTGATTGTTTTATGGAAAATTCCACTCCTTGCTGGGAATTTTGCTTGCATATCACAATGAAAATATTTTTATAAAGCTTTGAAATAGAGAGATGTGAGACTGGCTGGTGAAAACAAAGAAGTTTCATGTATTACACACATATGGATTCTGCCTGTGGATAAACAGTCTGATGATTAAAGAAGGCAGTGATGTCCCTACATCCAAGGTTAGGTCTGAATTTCTTTGTCATGTAGCTTACAGAATTCATCTCAGGTTTCAGTGTGCACTTTGAGAAAATGAAGCTATGAAAGGAAATTAAATTACCCTACTGTGTGTAATAAAGATGGTTAGCTAAACCACATGATTAAGGTTCTGTAGAACAAAATAGGATAAATATCTGCTACACTATAACCACAAACTGCTGTCTGCCAGTATAAAGGGACTGGCTGAAATTTACTTGATTTGCTGATAACTAAGTTAATAATAAAATAATTATTGCTTTAGAGTGAAGATGTATAATTTGAAAATTAATACAAAAGAAATGGTTGATTACATGTGGGCTTCTAATAAAACATGTAACTGTGATCATAATGTGATTTCTTCCAATGTAAAAATTTTAATTTTGTTTTGGAAAAACACAACTTCTGGTTGTGAGGTGATTTTCTTCTTGCATGGAAATTTTAGCCTTAGGTGATATAAAATTGCTAAGAGAAAAACTAAGAGAGGGAAATGAAGTTTTGACCCCAGATAAGTCTTCTCTTTGTGTTTAGCTACTACTCCACACCTCCTCTCCAGTTTCTCTGATCTTCTGGAATGAACTCCAGCAGTGTATAATTATAAGTATTTAGGGTATAGTTAGAAGCTGCATAGATTTAGGAAAGTGCCTGTACTGAGTTCTTCTCTGGGGTCTATGTCCTCTCCAGTCATGGGTAGTTAACTATGTTTGCAGTGTTTACCTGAATTCATTGCTACTGAGCAGCCTTGAATTTAGTAAGGCATATGTTAGTTTCCCCAAAGATAAAAGTGCTCTTATTGCGCCCTTTTGAACATCTGGCCCTGGTGGTCATTATTTTGGTTCATAGTCTTTAAATAACATGAAGGACTATTTACTGCTTTTCTCCTTGGTTCCTTACATTATATCTTCCTACATAATATATCCTTATATTATGAGAAATCTTCTTTAGGGAAGAGCTTTCAGGGAAGTTCAAGATAACTTTCAACAAGTCCTATGTGTGAAATATGTAGCATCCTTAGAAATAGATCTTCCCTTCAAATTCTGTGAGGACAATCATGGACAATGGCATTAGCCTGTTTCAATTGGAGGAGACTCTGGAAGCCCCCAACTAACAACTTGAAGGGTGGGTTCCCATGCCTGGCACTGGTGCTTTACTTTTTATTGCACTTGGCATTCATTCCAGGTTTGACAAGCACTCTTATGAGAGATTCTATCTAAGCTGTACCATGTAAGTAGTTTTTGAGTTTAAAAATGCTGTTAGACATTTAATTTTGCCTCCTAAACAGTAAGAGAGCATATACTAATTTGCTGGTTTTTGTGAGCACAAACATGAATCTTTCTTGAGGGTCACAATGGCCTTTGATTTCAGATCTTTTTTTTCCTTCTCATAAAGATAAATATGAGTAATAGAGAATTTTCTTTAAACCAGTATTTTGTTTCCAGAATTAAGATGGATCAAAACCTTGGCTTCCTTTCTTCCATTGCAGGAGAATTATCAGAGAACCTAACTAATCCCAGGCGAGTGACTGCACCATGTCCTCAGGATTTAAGCAAAGTGCAATGGCCTGTGAGAGTGGACATGAAGGGGGAAAACTTTTCAAGAGTCTTTCAGAATCAGGCTGCCTCCTACACGGTGTATAGAAAAGACAAGGAGCAGCCTTTTGGTCCTTATCTCAAGGGTTCCAGCAGCTGTGCTTGCTTAGCAGATTAACTCATTGATTGCTACTGGGGAGTGTGAAGGATTCAATGAGAAAGGCCTCATAAGCTCATCTGTCTAGATGTTTGATTCTGACTTGGTGGACTGTCTAGTACAGAAAAGTAGGTGTGGCCTTGTCCCAGAAGGTGGGTCACAGGTAGGGGCTTTGGAATCTCAAAGTCCAAGCTACAACCAGTCTCTCTCTCTCTCTCTCTCTCTCTCTCTCTCTCTCTCTCTCTCTCTCTCTCTCTCTTTCTGCCTCTTGTTGGTGATCTGATTTAAGCTCTTAGCTACCACTCCAGAGACATGACTGACTGACTGCTTCTATGCTTGCCACAGTGATCATCATGGCTCACACACTGAAACTATAATCAAATCCCCAATTAAATGTTTTCCTCTATAAGTTGTCTATTTATGTTTTCCATTCACAACAAAAGAACAAAAACTGAGACTAGACGTTAGACTGAACTCTCTATAACATGGACCAAAGAGAGGAAAAATGTAAATAATGTCTGGGGTGAGATTGAGCAGATTTTTAAATACTAGAGTTTAAATTTATTTGGTCATAAATTTGTAGGGTAAGAAAAGAAGATTGCCAGAGAATTTAAATCACTAAATTTTTTAAGACATCTTGGTAGCTATAAATCTCATGTCTGAATTTTCCTGGAGATGTTCTCTATGAGTGATCCTCCACTTCAGGAGAGAACAGTATTAAAGGGGATCAAAACCCATGTTGTCTCTCGCAATGACTTACATCCTATTCTGTCAGAATATCCCCAAATTCCTAGTTTTCTAGGGATATGACTTGAGATCTGTTACTGTTTTTTGGGAGCTGGGTAAACCCCATGTAGACAAGGCATAAAGCTCTCCATCACAAGACCAGCCCTCAGCCCTCCTGCACCATTGGTTTGTGTGCAGCTTCCCCTGCATTCTCCCTCACTGTGTCACTCAGAGCACAGTAGTACAGGGCAGAGTCAGACAGCTGCACTGAGGACTTCTGCAGGTGGAAGGAACTGTTGCTCTTATGGAGGGTGGCGTGGAACCCTTGGTGCTCTGTCCT
>NW_004949767.1:0-11266 GCF_000317375.1 Microtus ochrogaster
GTGGGTGCTTTTATATTAGGGGCATAGATATTCAGGATTGAGACTTCATCCTGATGAATTGTTCCTGTTATGAGTTTAAAATGATCATCTCGATCTCGTCTGATTGATTTTAGTTTGAAATCAGATTTGTTAGAAATTAGTATGGCCACACCCGCTTGTTTCTTAGGTCCATTTGCTTGAACAACCTTTTCCCAACCCTTTAATTTGAGTAGATGTCTGTTTTTGTGGTTGAGGTGTGTTTCCAAAAGAATGTTGGATCCTGTTTTTGTATCCAATCTCTTAGCCTGTGCCTTTTTATAGGTGAATTGAGTCCATTGATATTAAGTATTAAGTGATATTAATGACCAGTGGTTGTTGACTCTGGTTATTATTATTTTTTTGTAGTAGAGTTTGTGTGTTTCCCTTCTTTGAGTTGTGCTGGTGAAGGGTCGCTGGATGTCTGAATTATTATAGCCAGTGTTAGATTCCTTGGGTTGTGATTTTTTTTCTATTACTTTCTGTAAGGCTGGATTTGTGGCTACGTATTTTTTAAATTTGTTCTTATCCTTGAATATTTTGTTTTCTCCATTGATAGTGAATGATAGCTTGGCTGGGTATAGTAGTCTGGGCTTGCATCCATGGTCTCTTAGTTTCTGCAGTACCTCTATCCAGGACCTTCTGGCTTTCATGGTTTCCATAGAGAAGTCCATTGTAAGTCTGATAGGTTTACCTTTATAAGTTACTTGACCTTTTCCCTTTGCAGCTCTTAATATTCTTTCTTTAATCTGTATGCTTTTGTGTTTTATTTATTATATGGCGAGGGGATTTTTTTTGATTCAGTCTATTTGGTGTTCTGTATGCTTCTTGAATATTCATAGGAATATCTTTCTTTATGTTGGGAAAGTTTTCTTCCATAATTTTGTTAAATATATTTTCTGGGCCTTTGAGCTGTAATTCTTTTCCTTCTTCTATCTGTATTATTCTTAGGTTTTGTAAAAATATGGAATGTTTCATGAATTTGCGTGTCATCCTTGCACAGTGGCCATACTAATCTTCTCTATATCATTCCAATTTTAGTATATGTGCTGCCAAAATGAGCACTGCCTGTGGCCTTTTAACAGGTTGAAGGTGTACGTGGGGCTCCTGTTGGAGCTGTACATCAAGTTCCAGCCCCACCAGGTTAGGCTTTCTTTTCTTTTTTTCCTCAAGCTTCTGAGGGATTTTGTGATTTTTCCAGTTGTACCCTCTCTGACAAAGTCTCCAGTTGCCACCCAAACTCCAGAATCACCTGGGCTCCAAATGCCACAGGATTCATCTGCCCTAGACTGACTAGTTCTGACTTCAGGCAGCCCACCACCACATGAGCTGTGCTCCACCACCAATAATTCCCTGTGGATTTTTCAGACAACTGTCTCTCTCCTCTCCTCTCTCTCTCTCTCTCTCTCTCTCTCTCTCTCTCTCTCTCTCTATCCCCTCCCTCCCTCTCAACTCCTTCTCATGCTGCTACCAAACTATATAGCTGCCTTGAAATCCAGTCTGGCTTTTACTGTTCCATGCAACAGCAATAAACCACACATCTTTTTCAACATTGTTGGTAGATTTGGTAAGACAATTGGGAATTCTTAAAAGAGAGTTTTTCTCACATTAAAATAAAAAGAAAACCATTATAATGGAGGGATATGGGTCTCTGTGTGATAATATGTTGACAGTTTGAAAATGGAAGGATTAAGTGAGAGGATATCTAATTTAGATGGGATTTAAGTAATGTCAATTGTAAACATTATCAGTTTAATAATTTTTGTCTGTCAGTAAAAAGTGGATTAATCTGAGTGCTAATATACAGGCCTCAGAAAAACCTAATAAAACAGATAACAGAGCTATTCAAATCCAAACAGAGGAATTTAATGGAGAACAGATTTCAGTACTGCATTGTAAGAATAGAGAGTAACAGCTTAAGGTTTTCAAACAACCAACCTTAATATATCCAATAGCCTTACAGAAATTGCCAAATGACAGAAGATCTATTACAGCTAACTGGATTCCTGTGCCCATGTTAGATTTAAGGAGATTCAAGGAAGTAATAGTCTCATATGGTATATGTTCACCTTTTGTGAAGCAAATGTTAAACTTGTGGTCAGTTCGTAATAGAATTATTCCTAACAACTGAATAGAATTGGTTAAAGGTCTTTTAGAGCCAGGTGCACAATTAAAGTGAAATACCTGGTTCAGAGATGTGGCTAAAATTATGGAACAATGGAGTAAAGATAGAGGTAGGAAAGTCTCCTAAGATCAAATTCTTGGAGAAGGAGATTATACTGTTATAGAAAGGCAAGCTATATATGATGATGACACCCTTGATTTATGATGCATAGAACTAAGGGACAGAATTGTAGAAATAAGAAAGAAAATCGAGTCATTTACTAAAGTTATACAGGGCCAAAAGGAAGCCTTTATGGATTTCTTACAAAGATTGACTTCAGCAGTAAATAGAATGATACCAAATTCAGAAGTTAGACAAATAGTAACTGAATCTGTGGCTTTTGAAAGTGCCAATTTCTATGCAAAAGGAAATTAGGTGATTAAATGGAAGATCAGTACCTTTGGAAAAATGGATTTGAAATATAGTTAATGTTGAATCTCATGTCCATGATGATGCATAGATAGGAGAGGTCATTTTCAGAGGTTTGAGGAAAAATTGAAACATCAAAATCATAACTGTGGCAAATAAGGTCACCTTAAAAGAAATTGTAGACAGGACATTCCTAGATACAATGTTGTTTTTTTTTTTTTTTTAGAATAATCCATTCAGAAAGCCCATCCCTTCTGAATCATGTGGAAGGTGTAGCAAAGGCAGGCATTGGACTAATGAATGTACGTCAATGAAAAGTATTCAGGGTAATCCTTTACTATCAGGAAACTCTGTGAGGGGCCTCTCAAAGGCCCCTATGCAAAATCCAGTTCAGTTGTTTTCTGCCATCATAGAGGAAACTCCTTCCCAGAGCAATTAAAGAACCTAATGCCTATTGTAAGATACCACACTGCCTTGGGTAACAGAACAACTATAGAAGAGAGAACAAAAAACTCAGGAGAAATCATAAAATGAGTATTTTGGCAAACTTCTATAAATAAACAAAGACAAAAATTAAAAATGAATAAATGAAGTCATTGAAGGTCTGGTAGACACAGGTGTGAATGTAACAATAATTTCATCAGAATCTTGGCACCCTGATTACTCTTCAAGCTGATGAGGGAGAGGGACTTGATGGGGGAGGCGGGGAAATGGGAGGCGGTGGCGGGGAGGAGGCAGAAATCCTTAATAAATAAATAAAAAAAGAATCTTGGCATCCAAATTACTCCTCTTCAAGATGTAAATGTTCAGTGTTTAGGGATCTAAACATTATCTCAGGTAAAGCAGAGCATGAGATGTGTTGAATGTACAGTGCCAGAAGGACAGAGAGGAATATTAAAACCATATGTGGCTAACATAGCAATGGATTTGAGGGCATATGATTTGTTACAGCCATGGAATATTCAGATTTACATTTCTCCAATCTTAGAAACAAACCATAAATTAACATATGTTTCTGGGGAAAATGTTACAAGATATTGTAAAGAACAGTCACTGACCGGTCATTCAGGTTGTACAAAAACAGGACACAACAGCTGCTATTTCAAAGGTAACAACAGCCCTACCTTTAAATGGTTGCAGAAAAACCTGTATGGGTTAAGCAATATCCCTTAAAAACAGAGAAACTGCAGGCTTTAAAACAGCTGGTACAGGAGCAACTAAATGCTCAGCATATTGAATAATCAACCAGGCCTTGGAATTCTCCTATATTTGTTGTTAAAAAGAAATCTGGACAATAGAGAATGGTAACAGATTTAAGAGCTGTTAATAAGGTGATTCAACCAACGGATTCTCTACAGTCTGGCATTCCTTTGCCTTCTATATTGCCTACAGGATGGTGTCTTATAGTTATTGATTTAAAAGATTGTTTCTTTACATCTTTACAAGAAAAAGACAGAAAAAAATTTGCTTTCACAGTGACTACATATAATAATTCCTAGCCTGATAAAAGATATCAATGTAAGATTCTCCCACAAGTAGTGTTAAATAGCCTCACCCTGTGCCAATATTTTGTAAATCAGCCAGTAGAAATGATAATAAACAATTTCCTGACTATAGTTTACTATTACATGAATGACATTTTATTATATTATTCAAATGTAGATACTTTAGAAAGAATGTTTGAAGAAGTAAAAAAAAATTGCCTTATTGGGGATTACAAATTGCTCCTGAAAATATACAAAGAGAATATTCTACTAATTATTTAGGTTATGAAATAAGCTTATAAAAAATAGACCCCAAAAGGTACAAATTAGGAGGAATTGATTATAGACTCTTAATGACTTTTAAAGATTACTAGGAGACATTCCCTATCTACAATGCACTATCAAAATAGGAACTGATGAACTGATTAATGTAAACAAAACCTTAGAGACAGGCTGTGGTGGCGCATACCTTTAATCCCAGCACTTGGGAGGCAGAGGCAGGCGGATCTCTGTGAGTTCGAGACCAGCCTGGTCTACAAGAGCTAGTTCTAGGACAGGCTCCAAACCCACAGAGAAACCCTGTCTCGAAAAACCAAAAAAAACAAACAAACAAACAAACAAACCTTAGATGTGACAAGAACTTAAATAGTCCCAAGGCATTACCAGCTGAAGCTGAGAGAGAATTGGCTTTGATTAAAGAGAAATTACAGAAGGCATATGTAGATCATGTGGATCCAAATCTTAACTGCATTTTGGTCATACTACCCTTCAAACATTCCCCTACAGTAAGTAAGGAAAGATATTATCTTAGAATGGATCTTTTTAACACATAAACCTAGTAAAAAAAAAAAGTAAAGACTTTTATGGAAAGTGTCTCTGAGTTAATTCTAAAAGGAAAATTGAGACTTTATCAATTAGCATGAACAAACCAGCAGAAATTATAGTACTTTTTAATAATGACAAAATTGTCAAATTATGGAAAGAAAGTGAACCTTGGCAAAGAGCTAGTAGTAATTATTTTGGGGGAGAGATTAACAACACCTACCCCCCAAAGCAAGAGAATTCAACTTATAAAGAGAATTAATTGGATTCTTCCTCACATTATATGGCACACTTCAATAACTGGAATCTGTACATTCTATACTAGTACAAGTAAAACAGAAAAGACAAATTACAAATCAGAAAATTGAAGTAAAGTGGATCAAAACCTTTATGATTTTGTACAAAAGTCAGAATTATATGGTATTCTCATGGTACTAAGTAATTTTAAAGACCCTTTCAACATAGTCACAGATTGACAATATGCAGAAAAAGATTTTTACATATTAAAACTGCTGAACTTATACCAGATGATAAAGAATTGACTTTATTATTTATTCACTTACAAGATACAATCAGGAATAGGAATCATCCCATATAAATAATACACACCCAATCCCATATGGATCTGCCAGGTCCTCTATCACAAGGTAATGCAAAAATTGATCAATTATTTGATGGAGATGTGCTGAAAGCCTCAGAATTTTATTTTAAAAAAATCACATCACTAGCACAGGTTAAAAAAAACTTTTCCATCATGTGGCAACAAGCCAACGAAATTATAAGAAAATGTTCTATTTGGGTTTTTTTATACAACCAAACACCACTACCTGCAGGAAGTAACCCAAAGGGTACTCAAAAGAATAAAATCTGGCAAAGGACTATGTTCAATTTTGTAGAATTTGGAAAACTAAAATAAGTACACAGCATTGAAACTTATTCAGGCTTTCAATGGGCAAATGCTTTGAGTTCAGAAAAGGGTGATTCGATAATCACACATTTGCTAGAAGTTATGGACATCCTGGATATACCTTTACAAATAAAGACAGACAATGCTGCAGCATATGTCTCTAAGAAAGTGAAACAGTTTTTTTGCTTATTATAGTATAAAACATATTATAGGCATACCACACAATCCTACAGGCTAGACAGTTATAGAAAGATCAAATGGAACTTTAAAGGATATGATAAATAAATAGAAAGGGATGATAAAGACCCCCAGAAATAGATTGCAGAGTGTTTTATTAACTTTGAATTTTCTAAATGCTAATGAGAAAGTAACATCAGCTGTGGAGAGACATTGAATAGTAGGAAAAAAACTACAGAACTGAATTAGCTGATATACTTTAAAGATGTACTGACCTCAGAATGGAAACATGGGCATGTATTAAGTTGGGAAAGGACTTTTGCCTTTTTTCCCACAGGAGAAGAAAAGCAATGGATACTATCAAAAGTGATATTCAATTTGAACAAGAAATACCTCTGAATTAGAAGAGATGATAGTTCATTAAGCATCATGGTCATTTAATCTAAATTAACCTATAAAACTAAGAAATGCTTTTCATTTGATCAGATATAGATTGCCAAAAGAGAATCTCCACAAAAGTAGGGTTGGAGAAGGGCTGTGGGATGGTCCAGCCCACTGTGGGCTGTAAACTGTAGGCTTCCCCTGGCTAGGTGATCCAGGTTTGCATAAGAAAGCAGGTTGAGTATTCTCTGTTCAGCTCAGTGCCCCATATTTTAATTGGGTTAATTAGCATTTTAAAGTCTAGTTTCTTGAGTCCTTTACATATTTTGGAGATCAGACCTTTGTCGGTTGCGGGGTTGGTGAAGATCTTCTCCCAGTCAGTGGGTTTCCTTTTTGTCTTAATGATAGTGTCCTTTGCTTTACAGAAGCTTCTCAGTTTCAGGAGGTCCCATTTATTCAATGTTGCCCTTAATGCCTGAGCTACTGGGGTTATATGTAGGAAGTGGTCTCCTGTGCCCATGTGTTGTAAACCGCTTCCCACTTTCTCTTCTATCAGGTTCAGCGTGTTCCAATTAATATTGAGGTCTTTAATCCATTTGGACTTGAGTTTTGTGCATGGTGATGGAGATAGAGACAGAGACCCACATTGGAGCACCAGACTGAGCTCCCAAAGTCCAAATGAGGAGCAGTAGGAGGGACATCATGAGCAAGGAAGTCAGGACTGTGAGGGGTGCGCCCACCCACTGAGAAGGTGGGGCTGGTCTAGTTGGAGCTCACCAAGGCCAGCTGGACTCGGACTGAAAAAGCAAGGGATCAAATCAGACTCTGAATGTGGCGGACAATGAGGGCTGACTGAGAAGCCAAGGACAATGGCACTGGTTTTTGATCCTACTGCATGTGCTGGCTTTGTGGGAGCCTAGTCTGTTTGGATGCTCACCTTCCTAGACATGGATGGAGGGGGGAGGACCCTGGACTTCCCACAGGGCAGGGAACCCTGACTGCCCATTTGACTGGAGAGGGAGGGGGAGAGGAGTGGGGGGAGGGGAAAGAAATTGGAGATGGGGAGGAGGCAGAAATTTTTAATAAAAAAAAAAGAAAAAGAAAGAAAGCAGGTTGAGCTGGTCAGAGAGAGCAAGCCGGCCAGCAGCCTCCAGTTTTCTGCAACAAGTCCTACTCTGACTTCTCTTAGTGAGGGAGAGTGACCGGAAAATTTTAAGCTGAAATAAGCCCCTTCCTCCCCGAAGTTACTTTTAATCACGGTATTTTATCACAGCAATAGAAAGGCTGAGACACTCCCCAAGTTGCTTTTGTTTTGTGTTTTATTGTCAATAGACAGCAAACTAGAACCAGGACAACTGTGGAAATGTCTGCCCTGAGGAACGACCTCAGAAAACCAGCAGTTAACATGGATGAGTTCCATATGCCTCTTTCTTTTCAGGAGAGTAAAGGTATCCAGCTACGGAATCTGAAGATTACAAATGAGACATCTGAAGAAAAAGGACAAACCATCCAGAAAAAAAAGTCTCAAGAAAAAGAGTAAATTGATGTATTGGTATATCACATTTCCAACAGGATAAAATTTTATAATCTTTCCAAATACTTGTTTCTGCTATTCTGTACAGACATAATGTTATGGTTTTGGTCCCTTTAAGAGACAAGCCACACCCATTCCCCTCCCCATCCGCTGAGGCAGGCTGATCTTCAGCTTCCGGCCTGAGCTCGCTCTCTTTTCCATCTTCCTCTCAGAGAGGCAGCTTCGCTTCTGCCTCTCTCCCCACTTCTCTGCTTCCCCCCTTCTCTGTCTCTTTCTCCTCTTCTCTCTCTCTCCCTCTCTCTCTGTCCCCCCTTCACCCCTCCTCCTCCATAACTCCCTGAATAAACATTCAACCTCACCCTGCATGTTGTGTCTATCCATGTTTCTGTCTTCTGCCCGCCCGCCATATGTC
Organism: Microtus ochrogaster; assembly: GCF_000317375.1. NCBI lineage: Eukaryota > Metazoa > Chordata > Mammalia > Rodentia > Cricetidae > Microtus > Microtus ochrogaster. The sequence continues at coordinate 8,266 of NW_004949767.1, forward strand.
TCCCTGCCTGGGACCAGCCATTGCTCAGGGACCAGCAGCCATCTCTGCCTGGGGCCCACTGCCTGCTGCCACATGGCCCACCACCACTGCTCTGAGACCAGCAGCCATCTCTGCCTGGACTGGCTGCTCCCAGGCCCCGCTGTCTGCCGCCACATGGCCCGCCACCACCGCTCAGGCTGCCGCTCTGGGACCAGCAGCCATTTCTGCCTGGGACTGGCTGCTCCCAGGGCCCGCTGCCTGCCACCACATGGCCCGCCGCCACCATTTGGGACCTACAGCATTTCTGCTGCCTACTTCCACCAGGGATCTTGGAGCATTTTTTAAAAAAGAATAACATTTTGGTGCCGTGACTCAGATGATTCGCCCGCCCTGGACTTCCACCTGGGGCCAGAGTTCCAGCTTTAGGCGCCATCCGGGACTCTGAGCTCCCTCCTGGGGCAGAATCAGGACTGGAGGACCTTCTCTACAATGACCCATGTGTTCCATCTGCCTGGACGCAGCTCCTCCAAACAACAAATCAGCTAATCATGAGTGTCCCCATCTCGGCCAGCTTAACCATCTCTTTTAACCCAAGGGATTGACCGTTGAGCTCCCGGCAACCCTTCACTGTTTTTAGGGATGGGGGACCTCCAACCGTGGGCTTTCAGGGCCTCGGTTGTTCCCTTCGCTGGCATTCAATTCGGCTTGTCTCCTGTGCTAAGCCTGTGCCTGAGATGGCTGGCCTTAGCCAGCCCCTCAGCTCACCCGCACCTGGAGGCCCGGGGTCTCCAGTTCTCCCTCTTTTTCTTTTTTCATTCCTTTTCTTCCTTCTTTTCGTTGTAACTGCTGCTATGGTGCAGCACACTGCTACGGTGCGGCCTGACCTTGGCTGAATCCCTCCTGCCCGGGAATCCCTCTCCCGTCGGAGGCTCGAGTCAATTCAGCCAGATTATATCACCCCACCTGTGAGCTCAGAGGCCTGTTCACAGGGCCTGGGTGTTCCTCTGCTACGGTGTGGCCTGACCTTGGCTAAATTCCTCCTGCCCGGGAATCCCTCTCCCGTTGGAGGCTCCAGTCGATTCAGCCAGGTTATAGCACCCCCCCCCCCCGTGAGCTCGGACGCCTGTTCACAGGGCCTGGATGTTCATGCCATCTGCATCTTGCCTTAATGGGGAGCCATTCTCATTGTAGGCTTGAGGTGCCACGGTTTTGCCGGTGTTTTCACGGCCTTGACCATGGGAGCCAAGCCATCCAGACCTATCACCCTGGCCTCATGCTTTAAATGCTTCACACTTATCAGTCTCTGTCCAAAATGGCCCCATTAAAACTATAGACGGCCGTTTTGGGTTCCAGCCTTTTGCCCTTCCCTGCTGTGGCTTGTTATGTCATGGCGGCTCTCCAACAGAGCAGACTACATGTGGTGGTCGCCATCTTGGCTGAGGGCCAGATGGGTCAGGTGACTTTTTCCGCCATCTTGGCTGAGGGTCAGATCACGTGACCACACTCTCCTGGTTTTACCCTGCCTCTTCACTCGGTTTTCACTAAACTCATGCTAACTCTGCTAAATGTGTTTTGAGCAATGGTCAAATGCCTTTGATAGGGCCCATCAGAGGCGTCCACGTTGCCCAATTCTTGTCCACTCTCTCTATGTATAATAATTGTTTATTACATCTCATTTCAGACTACAAATCATGAGTCTTATATTTTAAACTGGTATGTACCTTTAAGTCTCTTAAGCTGTTTTCTACCATTGTCAGTTCTGCCACTAACCTTATATTACAAGCAGTTTTTTCCTCTCTCTGACTTTTTACAAATGTAAATCTTACCTGTTGAGAGCCAGTGTGGTCAAGTTCAGACCCAACTTTCCAAACAAATTCTATACTATAGTTATACCTGATAAACAGCCCTCAACTGCTCAGAGATCTGGGGAATGTGATATTTAAGTATTTAATTATTAAAAACTTTTCACAACAACAAAAAGAGACAGGTTGGCTCCTAGCAGCAGCTCTCTGCTCCCTCCAAAGAAGACAGAAGACAGACACGCATAGAACAACGTCCTTCTGCATTTCACTTCAACTGCCGAGTGCTGACCATTGGGCAAAACTGCCTTTCATCTAAACTAAAGACCTCTAGACATGGACAGAATCACTGGAATCGACAGCCTAGCTGCTCAGGTCAAGGTAGGCCTGTCTTCCTACAGATTTCTTAGCCCACAGGATCTTCTGGAGCCTGGCAGGCCCTGCTCTAAATAGCAAAGCTGAAGTGCAACCTTCAGCGACCATGGAGGACCCAAAAAGAGTAGCTCTGTTTGCCAACCAAGTATGTTCTCTGTCATTTTTTAATTAGTAACTCAAGTAAAGTCTTATCCTTCTCAAAGATCTCTGACAGTTTGATAGCTGAGAGGTTTTCCAAGATTACCTCACCAAACAAATTTTAAATCAAATTTCTCTCTTATACTGCTTTCCATGTGTCAAAAACTTCTGTTTTTACAAGCCCAAGGAGTTCTCGTGAGTTCCAGGGAGCCGAATTAAAGAATCCACCTTAAACAGGTCAGATACATCCCCCTCAATTCCCTGGTCCTAAAATTTTTTTCCCTTAATTTAACTTTGTTCTTTGTTCTGCCAATACCTTAAACAGGATAAGAGATACCAGACATTTCCATGCCACAGACATCGGTCACAAACAAAGAGACCAGCTATGCCAGGATGTGACCAGCACCCAGCCTTCTCTCACGGCCCCCCCCAAAGACGATGCCCACAATCAGCCAGAAGCAGTCTTGAGAGTTCGCCTCCCCAGTTCCTTTGGGCTGTGGTACCTGGTCTCCTGCTTTTTATGATAAGGAAGACCTGGGAATATTGTGCTTTCCTGTCGCTTTAAGGGACAAGCCACGCCCACTCCCATTACCTCTGACCTGCCCACTGCCATCTTGGGCCCTTCCTTTTCTGCTTCCTTGACATGCGTCCTTTTTATTATAAGGAAGACCTGGGAATGTTATGGTTTTGGTCCCTGTAAGAGACAAGCC
>NW_004949768.1:0-1503 GCF_000317375.1 Microtus ochrogaster
AATATGTGTCTCTCAATCTCTGGATTCTTAAAAATGTCAATGAAATGTTACATGTGTTTAAATGTGTATTTAAATGCTTCTGGAATTTAAAATAAAAACATGTTTGGGACAAACCTTGCTCATTTTTGGCAAAAATATTTAAACATTTTGTAAGGCAATTCTTCATCACTGACAATCACATGATTTTAAAACACTGAGTGTTATAAAATGTGAGAATGGTTTATAAGTGACCATAAAGATATTGCTATGGGGTTTATTTGGGTCATAAACCTAAATTTATTGTTAACCTATGTTTTGCCACTTTTATGACTTGGTAGGTTATTTACTGTTCACTGACATACAGTTTTGTAAAAATTCTTTAGAACAGATAAAACTGAGAATAAGAATATGTTCAAAATTGACTATGATTTATATAGCAGAGTTAATAAAGTTGATATAAACACTTCCAATTTCACATATCAGTGTATGAGGATTTCAGTATGGAGCCTTAAAATTATTTTCATCCAGGGTATCATGCAAATTACTGAATTGCATCTGTATTAAGGATGTTGATCATTAAGAAGCAAATATTGGGCATTCTTTCCCCATTCTCCTTCAGCTCGCTCTTTGACACCTTTAACTATGGTCATTGTAAAGCCCAATCATGTAACCCGAAGGCTCTAGCCAAGAATGATGATGGCTGCCGGAAAAAATAATTTTATATTTTATGGGAGGGATTAGGTAGAGGGAGATTTCCAAATGGAAGACTAGGGGATGACTCTGAGTGAAGGGTTTGTGGTATGGCATGAAGATAAAGAAATGAGGATCCTGGGAGTTCTCTGCTGAGCCAGTGTAACTGGATTGAAGAACTCCAGGTTTACTGGGGAATCTTCCCTCAGAAGTAAGATGGAGAACAATGAAGGAAGACACTGACATTGATCTGTGGCTCCCACATTAGGGTGTGCACACACATAACTACACACACATGTAGATGAAATACAAATCCACACTTACACTCCAAAATTTCCCAGATAATTTCTACTATACTACCATAACTGTGAATAAAAACATGTGCTTGATGGTACCTTTCCCAGCTCATAGACCTCACCTTTATTCATTTAAAGCAAAGCATTGCTGCTACTCATCACTTCACACATCTAGAAAATTCTGAATGTTTGACAATATGAATGTGCTGAACCTCTAAGATTGAAGCACTACTTCTTTTGGTCCAAATAGAGATAATTGAGTTATCAATAGGTAAACTTCGTAATGTATTTCATACCTTTCTTCATGACAAATGTTAGGATTAGAGGGCCACACATCTGTCCACAATTGAAGTAGAATATTTAGTAAAACCAGGGGATGGTAACAACATTAACCTGGACCATAGACTGCAAAATCAGTGGGGTGGCTGACTGCTTAAATTATAGAATACAGAGGATTTAGGTTGTGCTTAATTTATGTCAGCATGGTTCTCCAGTAGGATTTAACTTTGATGGTGAACAGAGTTAGAAATATTCCCAA
>NW_004949768.1:1810-2626 GCF_000317375.1 Microtus ochrogaster
GTGACAGGAATATGATCAATATATAATGAAGTAACACAGTCACACATAAAACAGAATATGGTCCATATAAACACCTGGACAAGCTTACAGAAGAGAGATGGGGCCCTAGGAGAGCAGGAAAATTGACCACTATTGTAAATGGATTGGGAAATGTTGACCTCCATAAGGAGGGTCGATTTGAACAAATGCTTACATGTAGAGCAGAATGTCATTGCAGGTAACGGGTGAAAGAGGAATCCCCAGTCCAAAAGCAGAATTGACTGGGACCAAGTAGAGGGCTCAGAGAAAAAAACATGACTTAGATCACACAGCTTTGACAATTGTAAATCTTTTGCTTTGTAGTCTAAGTGATATGGGAGGGGCTCATATTTTGTTCAGAGTTAACAAGTGACAGACATCATATCTAAATATGTTTTAATTGTTTTTATTGAACTATATATTTTTCTCTGCTCACATCCCTTCCTCTCCCCGCTTTTACCCTCTACCATGATTCCCATGCTCCTAATTTACTCCATCATTTTCTACTTCCCATGTACATTAGATCCATGTATGTTTCTCTTAGGGTCCTCTTTGTTCTTTAAGTTCTCTTGGACTGTGAATTGTAGGCTGGTTTTCCTTTGATTTATGTCTAAAAGCCACATATGAGTGAGTACATATTACATTTGTGCTTCTAGATTTGGGTTACCTCACTCATTATGTTGTTTTCTAGCTCCATCCATTTGCCTGAAAATTTCAAGATGTCATTGTTTTTTCCCACTGTCTAGTACTCCATTGTGCAAATGTACCACAGTTTTCTTATTCATTCTTTGATCAAGG
>NW_004949768.1:4649-6052 GCF_000317375.1 Microtus ochrogaster
GATCTTTATAAATACTTTAAGGATCACTGTAAATCTTACAGTGACCTTTGGACCAAAGTAATGCTATTTGGTCATGATTTAATTCTGTCATTTAAGACAAAAGTTGCATGAAGAAAATTGTTTAGCTTTTCCCTTAGGCCATCTCTCTTTCATTCTCTTTTAGTATCTTGCTTGAGAATAAAATATAGTAGTTGAAAGAGATTATTTTAGCATTACATTTTAAAGAAGACATATGCAGAAAATTGCACTTACATCTTTCATCTTAAAAGGCACCGGTAATTACTATCTCAGATGCTTTTGAGACAATCTAAAATTTACATGGTGAATGAAATCTAAAGACTTGTCAAAGATACAGAAGATAGATTAATTTTTCCCTTAAGTCATCTTTCTTATTATTTTTATTTTTTGAAGTAAGGCTTCATGTATTCCAACTTGTCTTGAAACTTTGCTGTGTAATCAAAACTGGCTTTGAACTCCTGACGCTCCTACTTTCACGTCCAAGGTGCTGGGATCACAGGCATGTGTTCCCAAAAATCTTTTTGAATTATCTTCATCCAAGACTCTGACAAGCACACCATTACACATGTTAGCAAGGGCTCTACTACTAAATCTAATTTGGAATTTTTTTTTCAATTTTTCAATTTTTATTTGAAGATGTTCCATTTAGTAAAAGATCATGAAGTCAATTCTATTGGGGATTTATTCCTCATAACACCATGAGGAACTTAATCCCATTCAAATAACAAGCTAATCTACGCAAATTCTGAATCATGAGATGTGTGAGAGCTTTCTGGTGCCTGGCACTTAGACAAGGCACCTTGTGCAGTGCTGCAGTGGTTCTCTCTGTAGGGTCCTCTCAGCTGACTCTGAGCTGCATGTCTCCCCAAGGCTCTTTCTTCAACTGCTTTTGGGTGCCAGATGGTTCAAGTTGGTGTAATAGTATTTAGTAGAGTGCATGCACTAGTGTATTTACTTACATGACTTGGGTATTTAGTAAGTTAATATAATTATGCTCATCTTATAGAAGGATGGGGATAGATGTACTGCAGTCTATGAAGGACAAAGAACAACCCAGTGTAGTTTTAGTCTTTGAAGTTTATTGTTGTTCTTCTGATTTTATGAGTCCTAAGACATCATCTCTTTTGGAGTTTTAGATGTTCATGTTTTAGAAAATGCCTTAAAAATTATATCTCCCTCTGTGAATTATGTTATCTTAATTTGAAAACAGAGAGCCATGAGATTGTACTCTTCAGAGGCCATCTTCACTTAAACTAATATTCTACATAAAAGCTTGTGAATGTATAAACATACTAAAACTATATATCAATCTAAGGATTTATTAAATTTTAATCTTTAAATTGCTAGAACACTGTGACTCTCTGAGAGTCTAACAACTCTTTCAC
>NW_004949768.1:7687-8380 GCF_000317375.1 Microtus ochrogaster
AAGAGACTACATATGGTAAAACTATTTCACTGTCAAGGTGTTGAAAAATTCTGTCAGGGTTACTCAGGTCAGCATGGGAGATAGCAGGAAACACAGGCTTCTATAATTAACTTATCTTTGTGTAAGTAGCTCAGTGTGAGAAGTAATTTGAAACAGACAAAACTATGCCAATAGTAGAAGTACATTTTGACTCTGCACTTTTTCCAGTTAAAAGTTGATTGCTGGTTTTCATTGTCTCTCAGTTTAAGATACTTGTTACGCAAGTATTGATAAAGTACTTTTATCGATCTCTGTAACAAATTGAGTGAATTGAGAAAAATACACCACAGAGTTTTTAAAAGTTAGTTATTATTCCTAGTCTATAAAGTTTATATCCTTGATTGACATCTGCTTTGGTGAGGTCTACACAATATCTCAAGATAGTTTTTTTTAATATTGATTTTCCCTAAGGACAAATAATTGTATTAAAACACAGTTTTAATATTACACTGGAAAGAGATATTAAAAATATCTTATATTAATTATACAAAAGAATGTTTTTGTTTTTATTTGTTTTGGGTTTTTTTTTTTTTTTTTTTTTTTTTGCAACAGGGTTTCTCTGTGTAATAGCCCTGGTTTTCCTGGAACTAGCTTTACAGAATAGGCTAGCCTTGAACTCACAGAGATCTGTCTACCTCTGCCTGCTGAGTGCTG
>NW_004949768.1:9590-11242 GCF_000317375.1 Microtus ochrogaster
TTCTTCTTGTGTTGGCATAATCATGGGGACTGCCCTTAAGTGTAATTTATATACCCAGTGGACTCTATTGGAAAAAAACCCTAATTTTTCCTTTGTGAGAATTTATCAACTGGAGATAGCTTTTAGGTTAGGGATGGGGGCTTGGGTTCACTTCCCCACACAGTACTGGAGCCTCATCTGGCTTAGACCTCTGCAGGCCCTGTGCATGCTGCTACATTCTCTGTGAGTTTCTATGTATACCAGTCCTGTTGTATCTAGAAAGCCTTGTTTCTTTGATATCCTCCATCTCCACTGGTTAGTACAATCTTTCTTCCTTCTTTTCTAGAGTTCTCTGGGCCCTAAGGAGAGGAATTTGTTGGAGACAAACCATTTATGAATGAGTATTTCTAGGCTTCCCACTCTCTGCACTTTGTCCAGTTGTACACCTCTTCATTTGTTTCCATTTACTGCAGGAGAGAGCTTCTCTAGTGATGGTCGAGCAAGACACTGATCTATGAGTATAGCAGAATGTTCTTAGGAGTCATTTTATAGCTGTGCTCCTTTAACAGAACCTTAGTTGTGTTTTCCCTTGATCCATAGCCTATTGAGTGTCAAGTTCATGATCATCTGAGCATGTCAGGCATGGGTTTCATCTCATGGAGTGATTGGTTACTGCCACAATGTTTGTTCCACTATTGTACCAGCATATCTTACAGGCAAGTCAACATTGTGTGTAAAACTATTTGTAACTGGGCTGGTGTTTACCTTTCTCCTTTTGAGGATACAGAGTACCTTCCAGTACCATGAATATTTGTCAGGGAATGAAGGCTTTAGATACACACTAGGTGACGTTTCTGTTCAGTGAGTTATGTAGGTGCTGTCTTTAGTAATAATGACTTACCATTAATTTGTAGAGAACAACTAGTAGCCTTGGCTTTAACCTCTGTTGATTCATGGTTTTCATTTGGCCAGCAACTTGATTAGATATAAGACATTTCTGGCACTGAAAATTTTATTTGGTGGTGAGAGAGGTCTAGTTGGGGTTTTGTCTCCTCTGTTATTTGGTGATTCTATTTAGATTTCTTTCATATATGTATATTTTTAAAGAAACTTCTACTATATTAGTTTTCTATATGAACTGTCAAATGGCCTATAGTTTTAGCTGTTCCTCTCCAAATTCTCTTCCTCATCCCTCTTTTCCCTCTACTTTCTGGTCTGATCCTCCAGTTCCAGCATCCTTCCTTCATCCACATCTAGTCCCTTCTCCCTTTCTAGGGAGATTCTTTTTCCCCCCATAGTCTATACCTAACCTCTGTGGTTATGTGAATTGTAGCATGCTTATTGAAAACTTAACAGCCAATATCTACATTTAAGTGAATACATACCACATTTGTCATTTTGTGTCTGGAATACCTCACTCGTGAAGATTTTCTTATAGTTCTATCTACTTATATACAAATTTCATGATTTCATGTTTTAACAGCTGAGTAATATTCCATGTATAAATGTACCATATTTTCTTCATCCATTTATCAAACATTCTTTTTCATTTCCTTTATTTTCTTTCTCAACCATTTGTAGAATATTTTCTATTTTGCATGATTGATTTTACACATTGTGTTCCTTTTATGGTGTACTCTGAGAAGTACTGAGGAGGAAGCACTATTTTATTT
>NW_004949769.1:0-2820 GCF_000317375.1 Microtus ochrogaster
GGAGGCTGGGAGGAGGCGGAAAAAAATTTTTTCTTTCTTAATAAAAAAAACAAAAAAAATAAGGTAAAAAAAATCCAGCTCTACCAATCATATACCCAAAGAATTCTCAATCATATTGCAATGACACTTGCTCAAATATGTTAATAGCAGTTTTAGCCATAATAGCCAGTACCTGGAAACAACCTAGCTACCCCTCAACCAAATAACGGATAAAGAAAATGTGGTAATTTACACAATGGGGTATTACTCGGCTATTAAAATAAATGACATCATGAAAATTTCAGGCAAATGAGTGGGACTAGAAAAAATCATTCTGAGTGTAGCAAACAAGACCCAGAAAGAAAAAAAATATGGTATGTGTGTACTCATAAATGGATATTGTAGGATCCAGCCATGACAAACTCAATAGAGGCCTGGGTCTCAGTAGTTTTCCCTCAGGCAATACATGGTTGCAAAAAAGACCATAAACTGAGACTACATAGCCACCACCCAGAAACAGACCATACAAAGGAAATTCTTAATGCTCCTACCATTATAGATAGGATCACCTGCCAGCACACACCCTTCTAATGTAACTTTTCTGGGTTTTTTCTTTATTTTTTAAATTATTTTTGATATTATAACAGTATAATTTCCCACTTCTTTCCTCCCTTCAAGCCCTCCCATATACCCCTCCTTCTTGTCTTTTAAATTAATACCTTTTTTATTAGTTGATGTCACCTGCATCTTTCTCTCTCTCTCCTGAATATGAGGTGCTTAGTCTTTATAATGTTACTTGTATGTTTGTTTTCAAGACTGTTTTTTTCTTTTTTTTTTGTTTTTTGTTTTGCCTTTAAATAATTCCCTCTAGAAGGGCGGAGGACCTCCTCTTGCTGCTGATCTGACGAGGTCCCTGCCATCTTGTAATTGGGCACCCTATAAACCTTGATTTTGAATTTCAGTGAGTCAGTCTCTATGGTGGTCTTTTGGGGTCCCTACGGACTGGGCACAACTGATATTAGCTGTTACAAAAAGTATAACAAGGCTACAATCCACAACGAGTGCCTAGGTAACAAGGAGGTTCTAAATAAGGACACGTGGATTTCCCTGGGAAAGAGAAATAGAAGGTACCTCCTGTGTAAAGTGAGGGCTGGGAGGGTGAGGGATGGGAATATAAAGAATTAGGTTTGGCAGGTTGGGGGTGGGATGGAGGGGAAGAGTAATGAAAAGGATGTATTTTGGGGGACATTTCAGGGTTAGGCAGAAACTTGGTGCCAGGGAAAACTCCCAGGAAACCACAAGGGTGATTCCAGCTAAGACTCCTAACAATAATGGAGAGGGTGCCTGAACTAGCCATCTCATGTAATCAGATTGGTAACTACCCTAATTGTCATCAGAGTGCCTTCATAAAGTATACACAAATATCCACAGCCAGACACTGGGCTGAACTCTAGGAATCCTTTTGAAGAGAGGGAAGGATTGTATGAGCCAGGAGGCTCAAGGGCATTATGGGAATATCCAAAGATATAACTGATCTATACTCTTGGTAGCTCATGGACTCTGAACCAACACCTATGTTGTCTGCATGAGATTGATCTAGTCTCTCTGCATGTGTATAACAATTATGTAGTTTGGTATGTATGAGTGGCCTCTAGCAGTGGGATCAGGACCCATTCCTGTTATTCAAGCTAGCTTTTGGGAACCAATTCCCCATGCTGGGTTGCCTACCCCAGTCTTGATACATGGGGAGGAGCTTAGTTTTGCCTCAACTTGACATGCTATGGTTTGACGACACCCATGGGAGTTCTACCCCTTTCTGAATGGAGATCACAGAAGATTGAGGTGGGGAGGATAGAGGAGAGGACAAAGAGGAAACTACAGTCAGGATATACAGAAATAAAAAAATAATCAAAAATACACAAATAGAACAAATAAAGAGTATACAAAACTACAAAGACAATAACAATAAGAACAAAACACAATTCTCATACAAAGGAAACCCATTATAATAAAATCTTATTTCTCAGAGGAATCATTGAAAGCCAAATGAGTCTGGAGCAATGCACTGTGAGTTCTAATAGACCATGAATGCCCAACTAGACTACTGTGCCTAGCAAAACTATTTGCTGTTTTAAAATATTATTTTATCTGAGCAAAAACATGTTACATTCGTTTCTCCTGCATTTGTTAATGATGCAAAGATGTGTTACATTTGTTTTGCTGCACTTGTTACCTGTGTAAAAATATGTTTCATTTACATTAATTAAATAAAATTAATCTGGGTTCAGAGAGGTGAGGTTAGCAACTGGTTGACAGAAAGGAGTAGAGAGGAGCTTAGTGTGGGTTTTTAAGTTGGGGCAATGTGAAAGGAGTGGCTTCCTGAATGCCAGTCAAGAAAGAAAGTTAGCCACTCACAATTCTAACTACCTGAGCTCAGGTTTTCAACCTAGCCTTTGAATCTTAAGTTTTATTAGAAACTATAGATTTAATGATAATGACCTTTAGTGACACAAACAAAGCCGTTGTTTGGAGGAATAGAATTCCCTCCAGACTATAGCCTAAGAAGCTGCTGCTTTTAGTTTAATGCACAGCCACTGTAAAGAAGGTAAAAAAAATATATTAGCCCCATCCTGACCATCAGATCCTGCAAGCAACAAATTCTACCCTGCCCCAAACCCTCCTATTCCATGCAATCTCAGTGGAACTGTGCAGAAAAACAGCCTGCTACTACACAGAGAAGACCAAAAGGTGAGTGACCAGCCACACAGGAGGACACACCACTCTCTAGGCTCTCCATACTGGGGCAAAACTCCAGGGCCCTCCACCTGCCTCATCTTCTCA
>NW_004949769.1:5932-9931 GCF_000317375.1 Microtus ochrogaster
CACACGCGATGAAGCTCTGACCCAAGATGGACGTAGGCTAGAATCTCCCTGGTAAGCCACCTCGAGGGCTACACTAGAAATGGGCTAGTCCAGGTGCGAGAGTTAGCCAAGAAGAGGCTAGATAGAAGTAGGCCAAGCAGTGTTTAAATGAATACAGATTGTGTGGTGTTATTTTGGGCAGAAGCTAGCCAGGCAGCCGGGGTGCCGGGGACACAGCCCCACCACTCCTATCACTACAATTTTAAATGTACCTTTATAAAGATGATGGAGACTTTTAATGAGGAAATGAAAAACTCCCTTAATGAAATAGAGGAAAAGACAACCAAATTTGGAAAAATTAATAAATATCTCAAAGAAACCCCCCAAAAAAGAAAAAAAATCAAATAAAGCAAACAGTTCAAGACTTGAAGTCTGAAATAGAGGCAATAAAGAAAACATAAACCAAGTAAATTCTGGATATGGAAAATCTGGGTAAATGAAAGGGAACTACAGAGACAAGCATAGCAAATAGAATACAAGAAGTGGAAGAGAGAATCTCAGATGTTGAAGATACTATAGAGGAAATAGATTCACTGGTCAAAGAAAACATTAAACCCAACAAATTCTTAACACAAAATATCTAGGAAATCTGGGACACCATGAAAAAGCCAAACCTAAGAATAACAGTGATAGAAGAAGAACACCAGCTCAAAGGCACAGAAAATATATCCAACAAAATCATAGAATAAAACTTTCCCAGCCTACAGAAGGATATCCCTATGAAGGTATAAGAAGCTTACAGAACAAAATAGACTTGATTTAAAAAAAAGTTCCCTTGCCATATAATCATCAAAATACAAACCATACAAAATAAAGAAAGGATATTAAGAGCTGAAAAGGAAAAAGTTCAAGTAACATATAAAGGTAGACCTATCAGAATTACATCAGACTTCTCAATGGAAACCATGAAAGCCAGAAAGTCCTGGGCAAATGTACTGCAGACACTAAGAGACCACAATTGCAAGCCAAAACTACTATATTTAACAAGGTTTCAATCAACATCAATAGAGAAAACAAGATATTCTATGACAAAACCAGATTTAAACAATATACCTATCCACGAATCCAGCTCTACATAAAGTAATAGAAGGAAAACCCCAACCCAAGGATGCTAAGTGCATCCACAAAAACACAGGCAACAGATAACCTCATGCCAACAAAACCCTAAGAAGGGAAATACACACACTACCACCAATTAACAATCACTGTTCACTAATATCTCTTAATATCAATGGACTCAATTCACCTATAAAAAGACACATGCTAAGATAATGGATATGAAATCATGTTCCAGCCTTCTGTTTTAAACAAGAAACATACCTTAACCTCAAAGACAGACATTACTTCAGAGTAAAGGGTTGGGAAAGATTTTCCAATCAAATCGACCTAAGAAACAAGTAAGTGTAGCTATCCTAATATCTAACAAAATAGACTTCAAATTATAATCAACAAAAAGAGATGGAGACAGACACTTTATATTCATAACATGAACAATCCATCAAGAGGAAGTCTCAATCCTGAACATCTATGCCCCAAATACAAGAGCACCCACATATGTAAAAGAAATATTACTAAAACTTATATCAGACATCAAACCCCACACACTAATAGTGGGAGACTTCAACACCCCACTGTACCCAATGGACATGTCAACCAGACAGAAACCAAACAGAGAAATAAGAGAACTAACAGATATCATGACTCAAATGGAATTAACAGACATATACAGAACATTCCACCCAAACACAAAAGAATATATCTTCCAGTCAGCACCTCATGGAACCTTCTCTAAAATTGATCACATATTTGGTAACAAGTCAAACCTTAACAGATACAAAAAATAAAATTGGATAATCCTCCTGTATCTTATCAGATCACCATGGTTTAAAATTAGAATTCAACAGCAACATTAATTTCAGAAAACCCACAAATGCATGGAAATTAAATCACCCCTGGGTCAAGGAAGAAATTAAAGACATCCTAAAATTCAATGAAAGGGAAGGTACAACGTACTCAAACCTATGGTACACTATGAAAGCAGTGCTAAGAAGAAATTTCATAGCACTAAGTGCCTACATAAAGAAAATGGAGAAAGTTCACAATAGTGACTTAACAGCACACCTGAAAGCTCTAGAACAAAAAGAAGCCGACTCATCTATGAGGAGTAGAAGGCAAGAAATGGTCAAATTGAAGGCTGAAATCAACAAAATAGAAACAAAACAACACAAAGAATCAATGGGACAAAGAGCTGTTTTTTTGAGAAAATCAACAAGATAGACAAACCTTTATCCAAACTAATCAAAAGGCAGAGAGAGAACATCCAAATTAAAAAAAATAAAAAATGAAAAAGCAGACATAACAACAGACAGGGAGGAAATCCAGAGAATCGGTAGGTCATACTATAAAAACCTGTACTCCACAAAATTGGAAAATTTAAAAGAAAATGGACTATTTTACGGATAGGTACTACATACCAAAATTAAATCCAGACCTGGAAGACAATTTAAATAGACCTATAACCTTCAAGGAAATAGAAGCTGTCATCAAAAGCCTCCCCGATCCCCTCTCCCCCCCAAAAAAATCCTAGGGCTGTATGGTTTCAGTGCAGAATTCTAACATAAGTTCAAAGAAGAGCTAATACCTATAGTCCTCAAATTGTTCCACATAATAGAAACAAAGGGAACATTGGCAAACTCCATTTTATGAGGCTATATTTACCCTGATACCAAAACCACAGAAAGATGGAACCAAGAAAGAAAATTACAAAGCAATCTTAGTTGTGAACATAGATGCAAAAATATTCCAAAAAATACTGGCAAACTAATCCAAGATGACATAAAAAAATCATCCACCATTATCAAGTCAGCTTCCTCCCAGAGATGCAGGGATGGTTCAACACATGAAAATCGTAATCCATCATATAAATAAACTGAAATAAAAACCATATGATCATTTCATTTTATGCTGAAAAAGCAGTTGACAAAATTCAACATCCGTTTATGATAAAGGTCTTGGAGAGATCAGAGAAACAAAGAAAATATCTACATAGAATAAAAGCAATATACAGCAAACCGACAGCTAACATCAAATTAATGGAGAGAAACTCAAAGTGATCCCACTAAAAATCAGGAACAAAACAAGGCTGTCCATATCTATTCATCATAGTTTTCAAAGTTCTGGCTAGCGCAATAAGATAACAAAAGGAGATTAAAGGATTCATATTGGAAAAGAAGAAGTCAAACTTGTGTTATTGGTAGATGATATATATCATATATCAATATATATATATCGATATATATATATTGGCAGATGATGATAGTATACATAAATGACTCAAAAACTATACTAGGGAACTTTTACAGCTGATAAATACCTTCAGTAATGTGGCAGGATACTATAACAACTAAAAAAAATCAGTAGCCCTCGAATTTACAAATGATAGAGAAGCTGAAAAAGAGAGACACTGGCACAGGCCCAAGTGGCAGAGACACCGGCGCAGGCCCAGACACCGGCGCGCAGGCCGACGCGGCAGAGACACCAGATTTGAACACCCTAACATAGAAGAAGAGGAAAAAAATGACTTTTTGGAAGCAATAGAGTCCCTTAAACAACATGTAAAATACTCACTTATAGAAATGGATGAGAAGTATAACAAAACGTTTGAAGAAATGAGTAAATACGTAAATGATACCCTGGGAAACCAAGAAAAAAACGATCAAACAGGTAATGGAAACTGTTCAAGAATTGAAAACTGAAATGGAAGCAAGGAAGAAAACACAAACTGAGGACCAGCTGGATATGGAAAATCTATGTCAATGAGCATAGACTACAGAAACAAGCATAATCAACAGAATACAAGAGATTGAAGAAAGAATCTCAGATTCTGAAGACACCATAGAGAAAATAAATGCATTGATCAAAGAAAACAGCAAAGCCAACAAATTCTCATCACAAAACATT
>NW_004949769.1:10641-11234 GCF_000317375.1 Microtus ochrogaster
ACTCTACTACCCAAAACAATAAGAATAACCGGAGTAAACAACCACTGGTCATTAATATCACTTAATATTAATGGTTTCAATTCACCTATAAAAAGGCACAGGCTAAGAGACTGGATACGGAAACAGGATCCAACATTCTGCTGTTTGCAAGAAAAACATCTCAACCACAAATACAGGCAACTACTCAGAGTAAAGGGTTGGGAAAAGATTTTTCAAGCAAATGTTCCTAAGAAAAAAGCAGTTGTGACCACACTAATTTCTAACAAAACTGACTTCAAACTAAAATCAATCAGAAGAGATCAAGATGGATACTTTATACTCATAACAGGAACCATTAATCAGGATGAAGTCTCAATTCTGAATATCTACGCCCCTAATATAAAAGCACCCACTTATGTAAAAGAAATACTACTAAAACTCAAGGTAGACATCAAACCACACACACTAGTAGTAGGAGACTGCAACACACCTCTCTTACCAATGGACAGGTCAATCAGACAGAAACCTAATAAAGAATTAAAAGAATTGTAATTATGAAGGTAATGAAGGTAAATGGACTTAACAGACATCTATAGAACATTCCACCCAAATAG
>NW_004949770.1:0-7344 GCF_000317375.1 Microtus ochrogaster
AAGTCTGAAGAGCAGTCAGGGTTCCCAGCCCTGTGGAAAGTCCAAAGTCTTCCCCCCTCCATCCTGGTCTAGGAAGGTGAACATCCAAACTGGCTAGGCCCCCACAAGGCCAGAACAAAAAGTAGGATCAAAACCCAGTGCCAGGGCCAATTTAAACCAAAATGCATTACAGAGAAGAGGGTAGGCAACTGATACAGCTCTGTCTTGCTTCATCCTGCAGAAGACCTAGAAGGAAACATCCCATACTGTTGAGACATAGACCAATCCAAGACTTCCTCAGAGGCCCTGATGAAATAAAAAAAAATGGAAACTATTTCTGTGTCTTGGCCCAGGGTTGAGTGTGGCAAGGCCAGTCTGGAGCTGGAGCCAGGCCTCAAAGGATTTTAAGTATCAGTCTGATCTCACTGCTAACATGGCAGGTGATTGGCTTACTGAGATGTCTTCAGATCTTTGAAAAATGATTTTTAAAACTAATCATAAAAGATGTTCAAGGATACTGTTGTAAGAGGTTGCTTGTTTGTTTTCTGGCCACCCAGACTCCTGAAATAACCACACAGAAACTCTATTGGTAAAATCACTGTTTGGTCTATTTGCTCTAAACTTCTTATTGACTAGCTTTTACATCTTAATTTAATGTATTTCCATTAATCTGTGTATAGCCATGCAGTTATAGCTTACTGGCAAGGTTCGACATCTGTCTTTGGCAGCAGCTCCATGGCTTCTCTCTAACTCCTCCTTCTTTCTCCCAGCATTCAGTTTAGTTTTCCTGGCCTACCTCTATTCCAAGTGCAGGCCAAGACAATTTCTTTATTAACCAATAGTATTCACAGCATGCAGAGGGGAATCCCACATTAGAATACCACAAAGAAAAAAGTATAGGCAAGCAATGCATAGGTAAATTATATAAAAGAAAATGTAGAAACTGCAAATAGGACCAAACATAAATTATGAAATGAAAAATATACTAACAGAATTAAAAATATGTTAGTTTTAAATCTGGATAAGGGAGAAGGGATTGGGAGAGAGAAGAGTAAAAGAATGGGTTAACCAAAACTAGGAAAGTATGAGAAAGTCATATGAAAACATAGTAATTTATAAGCTAGTTTAAAATTTATGTTTTTTTAATGTGTTTGAATTGAGGTGCCCAGCATGGGTGGACAATATTGTTCCCAGAAGATATGTGTTGGTAAACAAAACTCTCAATGTGAGTCATGAGATACTCTGCAAGTTACTGGTCAGAGAGACCCAAGACTTACTTAAAACAAGACAGGCTACTGCCATTGCTCTTTACTCAACAGCGTTACTATAAGGGCAAGTGCCAATGGCCATGTCAGGGGAGCAGCAAATGACAATGGACGTCAGGGGACTGGTGCATCAGGAAATAAAACCCTGATGAGTAACTCTTGGATAGGCAAGAATATCTCTTGTTACTGCTGTGTCTTTGCATGTTTGCTTCCATCATTTTTCTCTGGTATCTGGCATAGTGTGCATGGATGTGGGGAAATCCCCACTGCCCCAATGTGATATGATTATCTTTTAAAAATATTCCATTCTACTGGCATTTTTACCCGTGGATTATTATGAAGATTGTCTCCTCTTAAGCTGTACTAGTTAACTGAAATAATGATTTTATATAAAAATAATGCTAGTTTAACAAGAATTTTGATGATTGAGAATCTTTAATAAACATAACAAGGAATTATGAAAGAGGTTAGCTTAGTGGGAAATTAATATAGGTAAAGAAAGCTTTGATGTTGACTCCACCCTTTATAAAGCTAGGGCTGCAGAGAAAGAAAAACAGAACAAGGAAATGCCAGATTGCTAGTTTCTCTTAAGGAGTCATATACAACTTAGGTTAATGTGTAAGAAAAACAACTGAGTTCCAGAAGCTGAGTTACCTCAAGTTCTTTTAATATTATTGCTGAGAGATATGCTCAGCTTTCAGTGTGCATCATATCTAAAACAAAACTTTAAAATAAGACTTAAGGTTATATTAAGGTGTTTTTGCTAATAACATTGAAGTGAAAAATCTTGGGAAACAATCTAAAGTTTAGTAAGACACATAGTTGAGTGATGAACTCATTAAGATCAGGAAACAAGAACAAAGTAGGCTAAATATTATTGGCTGTCATATCTTTCTTGCCAGAATTGGTTTGTGATCAAAGATGATGATTAATTCCTTGTACACATTTCTGCCCTCAGCTTCCTAATATAAAAAAATGTTGATGAATGGTTAAGCACCCTGAGGATTTAAAATAAAGGTCATTTTGATTGTTTGTCATATATAAAAGTTTAGGTTTATGATTCTTTTAAGATTCCTTATAAAATTAACTTTTGAGATAGGTAGTGAAACGATTTATTCCTTCTTTATAACTGCAAAATGCAGACTGTCAGTAAAAGAGCTTACTGAAAGAAATACCTTATTTATTTATGTTCTCTTAATCTGTGACAAGTTGCTGTGTATGAATTTATGTTAATTCGTGAGATAATTTATTTGTCATCTATAAGAGGTAGAATGTTTAATCATGTAAGGGAAATGAGAAACATGTTTTTTACCTGTAGGCTTTGTAATTATTCACTTGAAAAATAGAATTTAACCACCTTGAAATTTTTATAATGCCTGAAAGATTATGTTGGGATATATAAGCTGTAAAGGAAAAATAAATACAAGACAGAGAGAAATGAGAGAGAAAAGAAAAAAAACCCTAAGTGTGTGTGTGTGTGTGTGTGTGTGTGTGTGTGTGTGTTTTCCTTTTTGCTGACCACAGAGAGTTAAGGTTAGCCTACAGCTCTGACCCCAGAGAATTTTTACTCCCTCATATAGAAAAGTCAAGTTGAGAGATAGTCTGACAACTCTTTTGGCTCCTCCTTAAACCCTGAGCTGCTAAAGGCCAATAACCTAGTACTGAAGATACCATAAACTTTGGTGTCTGGACATAAAGAAAGCAATCTGGAATAGAGCATAAAACCTCAAACTGCTGGTAAAATTTCATAATGCTGTAAGTTTCTGTGTAGGCTGCTGAGAGAGAAGCCGTCAATGGTCTTGCTCTATAGCACCAATAAGCCACACAAGATGATCAGTGATGCAAGGGTGGTATGAAGGTTATGGAGGTAAACAACTGCTTTCTAATTAGATTTGAGTTCTACTCATTTCTGGTGGTTTATATATGTTGCAAACATATGGATATGGAGGACATAAGCCATAAAGAGTAATTCATATCCTTACAATAAATATCACAAAATTAAGTCCCTTAAGATCATATAGGGGAGAGGCAAAACAATTTCTAAACTATATCTGACCACTCTGCTTCTAATAGAAGTTTTCTCTAAAATAGATGATTGATAGATAAATAGATAGATAGATAGATAGATAGATAGATAGATAGATAGATAGATAGATACATACATACATACATACATAGATACATACATACATACATACATAGAGATAGATAGATAGATAGATAGATAGATAGATAGATACATACATACATACATACATACATACATACATACATACATAGAATGAATGAATATAAATCCTGGCACTCATAACATAAGAGCAGGAGACTTATTAAAGTCTAACTGCCCAGGGAACAGGAAACACACAGTCTAGTTAGTCACCTTTCCCCCACAGAGAAAGAAAAATCAACTTGAGTCTACTCTAGACTTCTATGGGAAAGGGAAATGCCCAACTTCAGCTGATCTAGATGCTGTTCTTTCCCACATAAGATGGGATGGAATAAGTGAAGAAACACTGAAGAATTTATCATTAAAGGGACATGATTACTAACACCCTGAGGCCTCATCACATTTCCTTGTTCTTCTACCTCACCAGCATGCTAAAGGTCTAATTCTGCGGTTCCTTTACTGGAAGCATTATGTCTGGTCATCTAGAAAAAATCACAAGGCAGTGTGTAATGCAAAACATGTGACTAGAAGATC
Source organism: Microtus ochrogaster (assembly GCF_000317375.1). NCBI lineage: Eukaryota > Metazoa > Chordata > Mammalia > Rodentia > Cricetidae > Microtus > Microtus ochrogaster. The sequence continues at coordinate 3,946 of NW_004949770.1, forward strand.
AAGAGCAACCTTCAGAGCAGGACATTAAAGCGGTGGAGGAAAAGCAATGAGACGCCACCTCTTACCCATTGGATAATTATGCTAAGAAAGCATCTTCTTCACTAAGGAAATGAAAGGTTGTTAAAGATGGCCTTGTTGGGCACAGAATCTGGATCTCCAAACCAACCTAGAGACTGAATTCAATGCAAAACCAAAGAGCCTTTTACCCTTTTACTAATTACCAGTTAACTCAGTTCCTCCATCTGTCCGACACAGTGGATGGAGTAGGAAGTGCCCCAAGCTGCAATGGGGCAAGGTATATATTGGGGTAGAGCAAAGGGGCGTCTGGGGGACTGCTAGTTGCATAATGACAGTCTCTGGAGTGATGTATCTCCAAGCTAGGGGAACCTGTCCTGAGAGGATTGGTCAGCTGCAGCTGTGGAAAGGTCGTTATATCTGGAGGTCATCCAGGGGGTAGTTACTGCTTTTCACTGAGGCGGGCTTCTTGACCGGCGAGGAAGAAACACCCACCACACACGAGGATTCTTCTCAGATCACTCTTTACTGGAGTGCATTTGGTTGAGGGAGAGCATAAAGCAAAGGGGGGCAGAAAACGAGGGAGCAAGAGAGAGAGAGAGAAAGACTAGAGGGACAAGAGGCGCTAGAGGGAGACACTAGAGAGAGACGCTAGAGAGAGAGACACGCTAGAGAGAGAGCGGGGGCACAATGGCAGCTGCTTATAAAGGGAATTGGCACACGGGTCACCCTGTGTTTGGCTGCCATCATCAGCTGACACCAGACTGCATCGAGATAGGCCCAGGGACCCACATCCACAGCGCATGCGGGAAGCGGGGGACACGTAGCTCTCAAAGGCATAGCCAAATATGGGGTTGTTTATAACCAACAAGACAGGATATGGTGCCATCTTATAATGGCGATCTTGTCCGGCTCCCTGCATTTCACCATTATCAGTGAAGCACATCCAGAGCCTGCCAGCTAGCTTCTGACCCTCCTAGTAGTTAGAGCAAGGTTGGACAAGTTTGGGCAAGGTCAGGAGTTCAGCATATTCTGCTAAGTGAGGGGCCTACATCTTGCTAGGTCTTTTCTGCAGCCTGTTCTGACTGCCAAAGGAGAAGGCGCTGGGTTAGGGTCTGGACCTTCAGTCATAAGAGACATTGAGCTTCTCTGCTCACTGCCCAAGTGTCCATGTTTCAGAGTTGATCTTTGTGCTGGGAGAAGTCTGGCCTTCTGTCTACTTTCTTAAGGTCAAAGGTGATGCTGTAGTGATGCATATCAATAGCAGGAAGCCAGCCTCTCTCTTCTTCTGATCCATGAGAATGAATGGAGATAGAAGTGGTTCAGACAAACCTAAAGTTTGAAGTCTTCCTCAACATGGACAGCATGTGGACAAGAAAACCTTACACAATACTCACTGTGTAAACTATCCCTGGGGAAGCAAGCTTGCCTGCTGCTGCGTTTTTTAACTGTCATGAATCCTGTTGTAATGACCACAGATCCTGCATTCCCTTCCTTCAGATACACACCCAGTGCCAGACTGCTGGATCATTTGGTGCTCTTTATCATTGACTCATTCATTTAATCAGTCATAGACTGATTGGATGTTCAATAATCCATTTGTTTCTCTGCTTCTTTAGTAATGGGCCTACTGTCTTCCACAACGGCTCAGTAATTATGTATTCTCACTAGCTGTATACCTATTAGGGTCCAGCCTCCACAGGTTTCTAAGTTCCAGGGTAGGGGTGCATGGATTAGAAATGTTAGGCAGAATAAACACAGATACAAAAGAAATAGAGTCAGAAAGGCAACCCAGAGAATGCTGAATGTTTATTTCTTATGATCTTTAAATACTTCATTCCCAAAGCTATGAAGAAAGTAAAAGACTTTTTTTTACCATGATACAACTTACAAAGTGATTACCGTCTTAACACCCAAAACACCAAGTAACCACACTCTAGGTTAAAATATCCTGTTAGTAGTCACACCTTCATTCAAATCACCTGTCAATTACCTTAAAGACTTTTTTTTCTTGCTTTCTGTTAGAAAAATAAAGAAAGAAAAAAACAGAAAACAAGACAAAGTAAAAATGCACAAATGCAAAGTCATCACATGGTTGGGTATAACAGGACCTTGTTCTCTTTTATCACTGCCCATCCCATTACAGAAACATAACACAGTACCCTTCTTTTTTTAATTTATTTATTTTTTATTGAAAATTTCTACCTCCTCCCCTCCTCTGACTTCCCTCCCCTCCCCCACTTCTGCTCCACCTCCCCCTCCCTCTCCAGTCCGAGGAGCAGTCAGGGTTCCCTACCCTATGGGAAGTCCAAGGTCCTCCCTGTTCCCCCCAGGTCCAGGAAGGTGAGCATCCAAACAGACTAGCCTCCCACAAAGCCCACCCATGTAGTAGAATCAAAACCAGCGCCATTGTCCTTGGCTTCTCCGTCAGCCTCAGCTGTCAGCCACATTAAGAGAGTCCGGTTTGATCACATGCTCCATCAGTCCCAGTCCAACTGGCCTTGGTGATCTCCCATTAGATCAGTCCCTCCATCTCAGTGGGTGGACGCACCTCTCACGGTCCTGACTTCCTTGCTCATGTTCTCCCTCCTTCTGCTCTTCATATGGACCTTGGGAGCTCAGGTCGGTGCTCCAATGTGAGTCTCTGTCTTTATCTCCATCCATCGCCAGATGAAGGTTCTATGGTGATATGCAAGATATTCATCAGTGTGGCTATAGGATGAGGCCATTTCAGGCTCCCTCTCCTCTGCTGCCCAAGGAACAAGCTGGTGACATCTCCTTGGACACCTGGGAACCCCTCCAGTGTCAGGTCTCTTGCCAACTTTAAAATGGCTCCCTTAACTAAGATATCTACTTCCCTGCTCCCTCATCCACCCCTCCTCCATTCCCACCATCCCATTCTCTCAAGTTCTCCCCATCCTCCCCTTCTCCCCTCTCTCGCCATCTCCCCTTATCCCCACCCCACCCCCAACCCCTGTCCCACAATCTTGTCCACTTACAATGTCCAGGAGGATAACCATATGTTATTCTTTCTGAAATACCATCTTACACCCGTCAGAATAGCTAAAATCAAAAACACCAATGATAGCCTATGCTGGAGAGGATGTGGAGTAAGGGGAACACTTATCCGTTGTTGGTGGGAATGCAAACTTGTACAACCACTTTGGAAAGCAGTGTGGCAGTTTCTCAGGAAACTGGAAGTCAACCTACCTTAGAACCCAGAATTCCGCTATTGGGAATATATCTAAGAGATGCCCAATAATACTACAAAAGCATTTGTTCAACTATGTTCATAGCAGCACTATTTGTAATAGCCAGAACCTAGAAACAACCTAGGTGCCCCTCAGTAGAAGAATGGATAAAGAAGGTGTGGCACATATACAC
>NW_004949770.1:9724-11226 GCF_000317375.1 Microtus ochrogaster
CTGAAAAAGCATGGGATAAAACCGGACTCGCTGAACATAGCAGACAATGAGGACTGCTGAGAAGTCAAGAACAATGGCACTGGGTTTTTTTTTATTTTATATTGATCACATGCTGAATAATATTTATTATAAATTATATATTATAATAAAATTATATTTGGGGGCATGTTGAAAATGTACCAAAATTAATGTCACCTTAAAAATTCTTTTTATTTATTTATTTATCAAAGATTTCTCTCTCTTCCCCGCCACTGCTTCCCATTTTCCTCCCCCTCCCCCAATCAAGTCCCCCTCCCTCGTCAGCCCAAAGATCAGTCAGGGTCCCTGCCCTGTGGAAAGTCCAAGGACCACCCACCTCCATCCAGGTCTACTAAGGTGAGCATCCAAACTGCCTAGGCTCCCACAAAGTTCAGGTGTTTGAATGCAATGTTGGCCTGTGCATAATTTTGTTGTCTTGCTTTTTTGCTTTAGGGTTCTCACCAGAGGAGAAGGGGAATGTGCCTACCTGAGTGACAGAGGGATCAGCAGTGCTAGGGACTATACTCCTAATAAGTGGATTTGTAGCAAGTCCAACAGCTATACCTAACAGTAACCAAAATATTTCAAATCCAGAGCAGGGAATGTGCCAAAGAATGACTGAGTAACAGATGCTCTGTGACTTGTTATCTGCAATTTCTGTTCCACTCCTGATCTGCTAAAATCATCAAAATCCATCAATAGTATGCGTTGACAGCAAAGACAAAAACTTGCTTAGAGGATTATAGATCCAGGAAAATGGAAAAACACAGAAGATTCTAGATGTTTCGGTATGAGTTAATACTCAAATATTAAACTGAAAGTAAGTCATATCTGTATTAGTAAGCTCCACTTTTATGACCAGATCTGAAATTTTTTATTGGTCCTTGCTTTAAAGGTTTGGAAACTAAAAATGCGAGGTTCTGAACCCATAGAAAAGATTCAATAATCATGAGAAATATGATAATTCGTCTGCAGCCTCAAAATATTTTTGTAAACATTGTCATCATTCTTTTACAAAATTCAATGACAAATATGAAGGGCGATCTAAACAGGATTGAACCCGATGCTGTATACTCTGTGATTCAACACCATTGTCAAAAAGGTTTTACACTTTACTTCTCAATGTTCTTTTAAAAATTAAAATAGGTTCCAGGACAGGCTCCAAAGCTACAGAGAAACCCTGACTCGAAAAACCAAAAAAAAAAAAAAATAGACTAAGGGTATGTTATAAGCAAATGTCACTTTATTTTCCTAAATTAACTTTTTCATAGTTTCATATATGAGTATACCACTTGAATTTTATTCTGTATTAGGCTCTTTTCGGATCAGGAGACAGTTAAGTATTGAACCTCCTTCAAAGCAACCATTTACACATTTTTGAGTTTAAGAACTTGGGAGGCAGAGGCAGGTGGATCTCTGTGAGTTCGAGACCAGCCTGGTCTACAAGAGCTAGTTCCAGGACAGGCTCCAAAGCCACAGAGAAA
>NW_004949771.1:0-7425 GCF_000317375.1 Microtus ochrogaster
TTTTATAGTTAGGATAATAAAGCTAAGCATTTTCAAAGGACAGCAAATTACATTCCTTTTTCTGCCAATCACTGCTGATATCCATTTATCCATTTTCATAAAGATGTCTGTCTTACTGATTTGCATATATGTGCAGGTAGTTTTAAGTATGAATTTTATAATCAGCCAAATGCCCAGTTTGAAGGTGAAAATAGCTTCAATTTTATGTATATATAAAGCAGCCCCTTTCCAACTCTTCACCTTTTCCAAACCACCAAGATGTCCCTGTTGTGCTGGACAGTTTTTGTCAAGCTGAATATAACTAGAGTCATCTGGGAAAAGGGAATTTCAGTTGGGAAACTGTCTCTATCAGTTCAGCCTGTGGGAAAATCTATATGGCATTTTGTTAATTGATTATTAATATGGGAGTGCCCAACCCAATGTTGCCAGTGCCACCCCTACACTGGTGTTCCTAACTTATGTAAGAAAACAGGTTAAACAAGCCATGGGAACATTACACATGGCCACTGCTTTAGTTCCTGCCCTGACTTTGCTGAGTGAAGGAGTGTGATCTCATAGTTGTTAGTTGAAACAAACCCTATCCCTCCCCGGGTTGTTTTTACTCATGGTATTTCATTCTAGGATTAGAAGCCCTAACTAAGACATCTATTAACTGGAAAGAAGTGCCCTCCCCCAGTTCCAGGAAGAAGTGTACCCTGGACCCTTGTAATTTTCTAGTGCTTGCATTTGTCCTATGGGTTAGACCTTAACATGAATCCGCTTCTAGGCCTCCCTGGAGGTGCATTTGGATGGAAATTAGATACATGTGATACTATGGCTAGCTTGATGGTACTCAGCTTCTCTTTTCTGGATACTTAGTGATGATTTGAAACGTGATGAGGATGGAAAGATGTAGACAATCGAATTATAAATGGCAGCACATACAAGTTCAATAGAATTACTTCAATTTGTTGTTCAAATATGAAATATGACCGTTCCTCAAGGAGAAAGTGCAAAGTTTTGTTGTTTTTTTCGTTAAAATCGCCATGTGTACAACTGTCACCTCAGCAGGTGAAATCTTTACAGGTGACATCTACAGGAGAAAACTGTCACTTATTCACGTATTTTCTTCTTTTTGTCTTGTGCATGTGTTAGTGCTTGGGACAACTGTCATGGTGTGGGTATGGAGATCAGATGACAACGTGGAGAGGCCAGTTCTCTCCTTCTATCAGGAGGTCCAGAATCCAACCAAGTTTATCGGTGCTTGTGACAAGCATCTTTACGCACCAAACTGTCTGACTGCCCCCTCGGTGTGTTTCTGACCAGGCATCCTAACAACAGCAACACCTTTGGGTTCAAATACCCAGTGGACATATAACTCAACTATAAGCAACACATAAGGTTTTGTGCATATGGTTTTGTAAGTGATGCTTTATTCTTTGGTCTGCTTGCTTCTCTTTCACCATTTGTTGAAGTCAGGCCTACTCCAGGCTTATCTTTGTTCTACACTCTAACCCAGGATGACTCACAGGATGAGATCTCAATACATGTGACGAAAGTCACAAATTCGGTCAGTCTCATACCCCTCTATCAAGATTTTCCAAAGCAAGGGCCAAATATTTTCTGTCTTGCACGACTTTGAGAATACATTTTTTTTGTACACATAACCAAAATTTTATAATGCTTTTACTTGCTAATTGATGGTGTAACTGGAGTTAATAATTTTTCCATCGAGACAGGAATAGAAACTTGCCATTTCAAACAAGTTAGTCTCTCTACTTGGTTATGGGAGGGCAAGGAATTGGTTAAAGTGTCTGTGTAATGCTGAAGTGCACATGTCCTCTATCTCTCATCTTCCTTGTGTCAGCATCTTAGGAAAAGCTATTTCTAAAAAAGACAGAAACATTTATTTTATATCTATCTGTGAGTGTTTTTGGTACTTGCCAAAGACAAGTGAAGGCACTTTGGAACTGGAGTCCAGATGGTTGTAAGCCACACTGTGGGAGTGAGAACCAAACCCTGGTCCTAGAAGGATTCTTACCAACGGAGCCAGCTCTCCAGCATCGACACAAGCTCTTTTTAAGAATACAGCAAAGACATAGCAGGGAATGGTCAAACATGCAAGACTCATGTGAGTATATTGGTTAGGGCAAGTTACATGTCTCTACCCAAGGAGAATGTGAGCATTGACGCTGTAGTGAAAGAAGTGTCTATTTGTGGGAAAGTTGTGAATCTGGCCAGTTTCAAGGGAGTTCATCTGGCTTACTATATTTGGACTGACCAAGCAAGTAAGAAAGATGCAAACTTTAAGAACAACAGCAGCAAAATTTTGATTAAATCCTTACAGTGATGGAGTAGATGTTTGAAGCAAAATCCAAGCCAATTTCTCCTTAATCACAGGCTTCTTTCTCTTCTTCCAACAAATGGTGTAATGAGTATTACAGTCATTTCTGCAGTAATCAGCCGCGGTATCCCAAACAGAGGATTATAACTTCAGCTGGAAATTGAGCAGCAGGACAGTGGAAGGCTTAAAAGCAACAACAAAAAGATCTCATTTAGTCTCAAGTGATACTTTGCAATAAAGAAAGAGGGTAGGGGCAAGGAAATTAAGAAATTAGCAACATGAGTGTAATTGTGTCCCAACAGAAGACTGGACTTGTCATTAGAAGAAGCAGCAGAGGGAATTTGCATATCAGAAAATGACACACGAGGTAAATGTGACTGTGCCTGACCAGTAAACAGTGAGCGACACACAGAACAAAATGAGAAGGTGCTAAATCCGGGCAATTAAAACAGACAAAATGAAGACTTCCTGTACTTTTTCCACAGTGGGAGAGCTATCTGTGCTTTGCGTGGACTTCTTTAAGCTTTGTGTGCCTCTGGCATGAGTGATGTAAGAACAAGAGGGGGATAATTACCATTTTAGTGGTAGAGAAGCATAATAGGCCTTTCCTCGCCAGCTTCAGCACCCCCTGGACTCACACAGTTGGTGAAACATGGTCCAGCTCCACTTTGCCTAGGATCTCCCAATGACAGGGTTGATTGCTCAACTTAAATTTGGACCAAACAGCCAAGCTGAGATGTCAGGTTCATACACAAACACAACACCGCATATTCTACTTAACGGTAAAAATAATGAGGAAAATGCCCCCACGAAGTAGTAATCCTCCTGCAATTGCTGACCATTTTCCCCGTACCATTTCTGGTTTCCAGGCAATTTTCTTTATTTTCCTTCACATGAAATGGCAGAGGTTTGCAGCTTCTCACCCCTTTTGTTCAAATTGTATGTCATTTTTCTAGAGGCCCAGGAATTTACCGTGTGTGTGTGTGTGTGTGTGTGTGTGTGAAGACAGATGAAGTAAATATGAATATTGCCTGGACAAAATATGTTTATACTTTCTTTAATGGAAGAACCAATAGGTACAGTTTATTTTAAAAAAAATGCTTAAAAGAGTACAATAATCATCCACAGGCAAAGTTATAGAAAGCAATTCATATGTCTGGAATCACAATTGGAGATTTTCTTATTTTCTAGGTTAAGGATATGTAGTTTCAGTGTTGATTCTACAGTGAAAAGCCAGATGCATATGTATCTACTATAAGCCTCAGGATCCTAGAGAAAAGATAAACTCTGAGTTTTTTTTCTGGAAAAATTCTTTGATTATACAAAGCCAGAGAGCTCTGATTGGGAAGGTAACATACATTCTCTGAGTTGATGCTTTAAAAATCATCATGTAGTCATATTTTACAAATTTCCTTTCCTAGTTTCTCTAGGCATGCACAGACTATGAAGCTTTCAATGAATGTGTTTATTAACTAGATATTACAGGCTGACCTATGGATGACTAAACTCAGTTAGAGATTATGAAACCCTGACAAAGTTATTCGCATACTAATAAAGTGACCACTTTGGGCATGGAGTAGTGATGTGTAACTGGTCCTCCCCATCACACTTTGCCCATCATTTATATTTGTTGCTCATGCAAATATCTTCTTATTTAGGAACTTTTTTTTGCAGTCCAAGAATTCTGATAAATGCTGGAGATGCAAACTTGAGATAGATGAACTCAGATAGTAGAAGGTAATCCTGAGAAAAACTCTAAAATGAGGAGCAGAATAATAAAGCAGAGATGGGGACCAAGTTCTGTGGAAATGGAGAATGGTTAGTTTGGTCTACAATATAGAAGACAGCCTAAAGTAAAAGGTTCTGTGGAGTAGGTTTCACTTCGATGGGTTGAGAGAATTCTGCAGAATGCATATAGGCCTTGAGTTATAACATGATAGTGACCCAAGAAGACCATTATTAATTGAAAATGTAAGTTGGTAATAGAATGATTATGTTGCATTAATGACTGTCATAGCTCAACAGATTATGTCTTGTAGAATATGGTGTTTACTGTGGTCTTTACATGCCTGGGTTTTTTGCCACAGCCCAGTGCTACAAGAATGTTACATATTCTGTGATATCTACAGAATTTAAAATACAAATTTGAAATATAAAGTACAGTTTCTACTGAATCTGTATCCTCTTCAAATCACCTCAAACCAGAAAATTTGTACACCATGCTAATGCAAGCCTAGGATGCTTTGTACAGATAAACAGGAAGGTGTTGGAAGTCTAAAGAGCCTTGGAAAAGCACCAGGAGCCTCCGGCCTCTTGCCAATTAATGCATGACCTGAAACCCTGACTCCACTTAAAACACAGCTTCAGGAAGTTATTGGAAATGGTCTCCCCTTTGCCCTAAATCATGTTATCAAAAAAGTAAATAGCATACTATGACACAGACGCTAAACTAGAGTTGCCTTTTAATCGTTTCTCATGTTGGTAAAGAGGAGTATTTTTAATATATAGTCACATTTGTTTTGCTTCATATTTGCTTTGTAAAGATAGAATATTCTTATAATTGAATATGAAAATTAATTTAATATGACAGTCTGAAGAACTGGACAGTTTAAATTGGACAGCTTTGCTTTGGGCTGGATCTCGTCTTATTGAGTACCTTCAGAAGATGTGGAAAGACCCACTTTCTTTTTGCTATAAATATAACTTTCACATTAATTTTGTATTATGTAAATATGATATACAAAGCCAATGAGTATTGATCAAATTAAGCTAGTCCATATTTCTGTCTCCATATAGTTATATAACACTTGGTGCTCAGATACCTACCTTAGACAATTGTAGTTTTAAGGATATATGTCAAAGTCACTTCCCAAGAACTCCTTCAGGGCAGCAAGACTTCTTTCTAGACTTGGTTTTCCAAAGTTTGTGTATATTTCTATTAAACCACACACACACACACACACACACACACACACACACACACACACAAAATGCACATGCACACCCGCATCATGACATAAATATATATGTCATCTTGATTGATGCCCAGTGAGAAATCACAGTCATTTGTGTATTTACACCGACTTTCTGGAATTCGTCACCTTCTCCAGACCATGGAAAAGTGATTGTGAAGTTTATTTTCCATGAGAAAGAAAGGAGTCACTGTAGAGTATTTCCAGGCTGTTTATGTCAATTACCATCATATTACAAATGAAGCAAATGCTAGTTCTTTACCGATCCTTGGAGTAGATATCTCTTCCTCTTTTTAGTACACCTTCCTATAACTCATAGTTCTTGTTTGTCCAGTTCACTGGGCATTTTTCTCAATCTGATATGAAAAGTTTTGTCTGTCCTTATCCTGAGATATTTCTCTTTTCAACCAAATACTCACTGCTGACCTTATGTGGTCACCTGTGCTTCTTTGACCCTTGGGACCAAACAGGAATATAGAATAGCTCTGCAAATTAAAATTTATTCCGTTTTCAGGAAACTTAATTGGGTTTCTTAATTGGCATCAGATTATGTTATTCTACTAAATACCACCTGTATGACCTTGACGAAGGTCATCATGGCAGGAGTCAATCAGAAGTTTTCCACTTCCCCCACTGCCACCTAATCAAGCCCTTGTGACCACAATCTACCACAGCAGTTAGGTTTACTTACCTATAATATATTCTTTCACTTATGCGTGTCTCAAAACCATGGCAAATGATTACCCTCTGACCGTTTCCCCACCAAAAATATCCCACAAGCCTGCCACTCCTTATAAGTTTTTCTATTTTTTTCACACCCACACTTTTCATAAGCAGCAATGCTTGTTCGTCTTCAACAATTAAACTCTAACAGGTGTTTGCTGCTTGCAATAAAGTACCTGACTAAAAAGGACTTGTTTTGTCTCGCAGTTTGAGGGTACTGTCCATCCTCACGGGGAAGTGATGCCAACAGGTTCTTGCAGTGGCTGCTTACATTGTATCTGCTGTCAAGAAACAGAGAGATGGATGACAATGCTATGCCTACTTTGCTCTTTATTGAGTCCAGGATCCCAGCCCATAGAGTCTAACTGTACACATAGGTGGGATCATCCCACTTCAGTAAAGTCATTTATAAGCATTCATACTGTTTTTTTTTTACTAGATGATTCTATCTCCCATAAAACTAAGCAGATTAGTCATCACAATTCCATCTAGCTATTGGCCAGTCAGTTTCTTTATTAAACCAATTACAATGGCATTTATTCACCTGGTAGACAAAGAGTTTTATTGATAGCATTTCCTCCTTCTGCCTAATTAAAAATAAGGTTTTCAATTTTAACATAGTAAAACTATATATAAACAAAAGCAGTTATCATCTAAGAACTACAGTTACAATAACCAGTCCACTTGCATTTGGCAAAATTAGAGAAAATTCTCTATTATTTATTATGATTTATAAATTATACCTAATGTAACTTTTATCATAAGTAAGAAAATCTTTGACTATGTCTATCTAATCTTTAATTTCAACAAAGAACCCAAAAGGGTGAAATGTTATCCAATGACAGGTATATCTGCCTGCCTGGAGAAGCAACTTAAGTTCTTCTGTAACATTGGGTCATTTATCTTTGGCCTAAGGATGAAGTAACTCTTCATCCTTTTCATCCTTCATCTTCTTTTCTGAGAAGCACGAATTTCTGAAGGATTTCCCTACCTTGCCTTGGCACAGTTTGGCAATCTCTTTCTTTTGTGTTCTGGTTGTCCAGTTTGAATATTATACTGTCAGTAATTGAGGCAAGGGCAGTTTCACTGCATTTGTAGTAAACATGCTATCCCAAGGTTCTAGCATTGCTAACATCCTGGAGTCTCCTTTGAACATCAGATTTCACCATCAGAGATATATGAGGTCATCTCCCAGGTGTTTCACGCAGTGACTCCAACCCTTTCATACATTTCTAGCCTATGTTTCAAAACCCCATTGCCCCCTAAGTCTTATATCTTTTTTCATGGAAAACCAATAAAAGATGGATGACACTGGCAAGCTTGGCTACTAGTTTAATTTGTATCCTGGCCCTTTCTTCATCCATGGTTCCTTAATCCTTCCTGAAATGACCCAGGAGAAACATCTCT
>NW_004949771.1:8048-9443 GCF_000317375.1 Microtus ochrogaster
AAAATATAAATACACACTTCTGAAATAAGTCATCCAAGTGACCACGAACCAACAGGTAAATAAAATATTCACAGCAGTAATATTCAATGGAGAAATGGCAATTTATACTGGAAAAATATGTCACTGAGCACTGAGTATTAGTGAAGTTTTAAAAAGACTAAATACAGCAAGGGTTAACAACAATATGGAGTGAACGAGGCATTTGAGCAAAGCTGGTAGAAGTGTAAATTCACAAAGCCATCATAGAAAGCAATATGAAAATTTTTCACATAATTGAAAGCACACCTTGCAACAGGATCCCACAGTTACTACAATGAGATGAGCTTCCATGTTTGCTACAGCAGTATGTCCAATGTCCAAGAAACTGAAACACCCAAGTATCTATCAAAGTATGAAGAGGTAAAGAAAATACAGTACACACATAAAGTGGAATCCGATTCATCCATAAACCAGAATAAAATCCTGCTATTTGCAACACTGTGCAGGGAAGGAGAGATGATGATGTTGAATGGAATGTGCCAGGCACTGAAAAATAGACATCACTCTTTATCACTAATATGCAGAATCTAGAAAATATCTCATAGAAGCTGAGAGTAGAGCTTTGACTGAGAGGCCGAGGAGTATGGGGGATGGGATGGAAAGTTATGGATAGGATTAATTACATCTTCCATACTAGTACATAGTATTTTGATTGTAGGGATTAATATATATTCTCTAGTCCAAAAGGTTGATAAAAAGTTTCTGAAGCTAATCCACAAAGGACTAGTAAGTGATCAAGGAGAGAAAGAGTTGTGATTTCTTTAAATATTCAACACTGTGCAAATATATCAAACGTTACTCCATTAATATATATAACTCTTGCTGTTTTTGTTTTGTTCCAGTTAAAATAAAATTGAAGAAGAGGGAAAAATGAAATAGTGTGTCATTCATTGATCATCTTCATAGTAAGAGTTTATTCTTTGGATGGGAAGAATTTCCTTATAAACAATCAAAAGAGTATAATCCCTATCCAGGGAGTAAATTGCCTGTCCCGACAGTTGGAAAATGGCTCTGTCTTGACTGCGCCGTAGAATAAAGATTTCGGTAGCTCTTCAGCTGCTGAAGATTTTTGCTAAGCTTTACTGACATCACCCAAAAGTAGAGGGAGGAAGTGAAAGCATGTAGTCCATAGTATTCTTATGTTTGCTTGTGAGGTCAACTTCAAGCCTCCCAAGGACTCTCTGTAATAGAAGCCATTGGTTCTCAGGACTTCTAATTTTATCGTCTTTAACAAGAATCTAATTGACTCTCACTGTCCTGGTTTTTCCTGTTTTCTTCACTTCTATGCTGTTGTCTTCATGCACACTTCCTTTCCATTTCGCTTTCCTTCACAGATTTACACGGGGCTTTTGCTCT
>NW_004949771.1:9953-11221 GCF_000317375.1 Microtus ochrogaster
AAGCACAATATTTTTTCATTAATTGAAGGCGAAGGCATAAGTCAAAAACAATCCCACACCAGTTTAGAATTATGATTAATAGAATGGTTATTTATTTAAAGGGGAAAAAAAACTTACAGATCACCGTCCCAGACAACAGCCCTCTGCACAATCAGGAAGGGAGTCTAATTTCCCCTGAAGCGGGGCAGGAAGTAAGAGAGAGCGAGAAGGGAAGTGGCCGCTTTTTTAAAGGGAGAGAGACCACGCCCCAGTGGGCTGGTATCTCAGCCGCAATTGGCTGGAGGAGCGGAAGGACCTCCTGCAACAATTACTATTCTGTTATCTTGCACTCAGGTCTTACACTCACACCCTTAACTCCAAAGGAGCTTTGGTTAAGAACTTCAGTAGTTTATATAATTGAAATCCAAATAATCTGCCGACTTCTTCATATTGTCTGAATTCTCACATTGTTCTGCACTAGTGTCATGCTTTCTTGAAGACATTTCTCTCCTGACTCTGAGCACAGTGTCATTTTTCTTTGTTCCTCTTTAAGTATTGCTTCAGAAGTTGCTGCCTCTGCCATACTTCAACAGTAAAATTCGCTCTTCCTCTCTAGTCCTTCCCTGAGTGGTCTTCTACAGCCATGACTGACTGATACGTAAAATCCAATGTTTATCATCTCTTCTCTCTTATCCAGTCCCCTGTTTAAAGATGTGGGTTTACTAGATCCATGATTTGACTATCTTTAAATTGCCTGGAATTTTAAGCATCCAAACTTGATTTTTGAATTCTTATCTTCCCACTCAACTACTTAACATTGTCTCTCTTTTATTTGCTGTCTCTAACACCCATATTTTATGCTATCACCTATTTCCAAATCACCCTTAATCTGCAGCCTCACTGTTCATTCCTCAGTCACACCCACAGCCAATTCTCTTCTACTATTTTAAAATAATTTTACCCGACCTCCCACTCCCTCCCTCTTAGATGCTTGTCAACTTCTGTCTCAAACATGCCCAGCTTTCTTTTATGTTTATAATGCAATCAATATATTTCTTTCCATCACTTTTAATAGCTTTCCATTAAACTCACAAAAAAATCTGAGAAATAAAAGCCCTCTAACCCCCATACTGTGATTAACAAACCTCTTTGACCATTATGAATCTATACTATTCTTTAACTAGAATTGCTTTTTTTGTGCTTCAATTCTTTCCTACCCCTGGACTTGCCCATTCCTCCAGTTATCTATATCTTAGTGTCTCCTTCCTCTTCCTCCAGAGAAAGCCTAC
>NW_004949772.1:0-1142 GCF_000317375.1 Microtus ochrogaster
TAAGGTGGGGGGAGACAGGAGCTCATTGTAGTCTGAGGAGCAGTGCAGTCTGGGGAAGCAATCAGTCTAAAGAAATCTAAGAATGCAGTCTGAGGACAGGATGCCCTTTGGTCTGAGCATTAGCAGAGGTAAGAACTCTCGAGACTGACCTGTCTCTGATCCTTCACCTTTTACCCCGATAATGCCAATTAGAATTAGTGTTATGCCTGGCGTCCAACTTTTGGGGTACAAATTGACGACAAAACGTTTACCTGTGACTTTGAAGCCACTAGCATAGGCTGGAGCTGCACATGGCCAGAGTCACTGCCCCACTGGCTAGGTTGTCCTTTATTCTCTCCTGGTGGGCTTTCCCCGGACCCCCTTCCAAACTAGGTCGCTGCCTGGAAATCCAGTCAGGCTTCTATGTTGTACGCAGCAGCAGTCAGCCTCACACTGCATCGTCACTGTGGGTGGATCTGGGAGGAAAGTGGGAATTCTTAAAGGGGGGAATTAGTTAAAAGACAGAGTGTTTCCCACATTAAAAAATGGTAAACCCAATTACAATAGAGAAAGTTACGTCCCTGTACGACCATGCAATGCATAATTTAAAAATGAAACAATTAAATGAAGGGGTGATCAACTTAACTGGAATTGACAAAATGTTAATTATCCTTTTGATAATTGTTGTTGTCATTTTGATAAATCTTGGTTTAGCTCTTAAAAAGTTGTTTGGTATGAGTCCCAAGATACAGGCCTTAGAAAAACTTAATAAAACAGATCATAGAAATATTCAAACTCAGACAGAGAAATGAATTATAAGGTTAGAGAAGAACAGCCTAAGGTTTTCAAACAACGGACCTTAATATATCCAGTATACTTACAGGATCTGCCAAATGATAGAAGCTCTGTAAAAGCTAATTGGACTCCTGTGGCAATGTTAGATTTAAGGAGATTCAAGGAAGTATTAGTCTTATATGGCATGCATTCACCATTTGTCAAGCAGATGTTAAATTCACGGTCAACTTAGCCGGGCGGTGGTGGCGCACGCCTTTAATCCCAGCACTCGGGAGGCAAAGGCAGGTGGATCTCTGTGAGTTCGAGGCCAGCCTGGTCTACAAGAGCTAGTTCCAGGACAGGAACCAAAAGCTACGGAGAAACCCTGT
>NW_004949772.1:2357-4146 GCF_000317375.1 Microtus ochrogaster
AGAGATCCGCCTGCCTCTGCCTCCCGAGTGCTGGGATTAAAGGCGTGCGCCACCACCGCCCGGCTTGATCCTCCCTTCTGAATGGTGCAAAAGGTGTAGCAAAGGAGGCATTGGACTAATGAACATAGATCAACAAGGGAAATTCAAGGTAACTCTTTGCCTTTGGAAAACTCCTTAAAGGGCCTCTCTCAGGCCCCATGCCAAATTCAGTTCAGTCATTTCCTGTCATTATGGAGGAAACTTCTTTCCAGAGCAATTAAAGAACCTAATGCCTATTGTAAGAAACCATACTGCTCTGGATGACAGAACAGCTATAGAAGAGAGAACAAAAATTCTATAAAGCAAGTGTTTTGGTAAACTTCTACAAATGAACAAAGAACAAACTTATAAATGCAAATAAATGACATTGTCATTGAAGGTCTGATAGATACAGGCGTGGATGTAACGATAATTGCACCAGAATCTTGGCATCCAAATTGGCCTCTTCAGGAAGTAAATGTTCAACTTTTAGGGATTGGCACTTTATTTCAGGTAAAACAGTGCACAATATGGGTCAAATACATAGGGGCCAGAAGGACAGAGAGGAAAATTAAAGCCATATGTGTCTAACAAAGCAATGCATTTGTGGAGATGTGATTTGTTACAGCAATGGAATACTCAGATTAACATTTCCCCAATTTTAGAAACAAACCATAAATTAATGTGTGTTTCTGGGAAAAATATTGCAAGGTATTATAAAAAAACAGTCATCAACCATTCAGGTTGTACAAGAACAGGGCACAGTAGCTGCTGATATTTCAAAGGCACCAATAGCCCTACCTTTAAAATGGTTGACAGACAAACCTGTATGGGTTAAGCAGTGGCCTTAAGCAGTGGCCTTTAACAATAGAGAAACTGCAGGCTTTAGAACAGCTGGTACAGGAGCAGCTAGATGCTCACCATATTGAGGAATCAACCAGCCCTTGGAATTTTGTATTTGTTATTAAAAAGAAATCTGAAAATTGGTAACAGATCTAAGAGTTGTTAATAAGGAGATTCAGTCAATGACTCTCTATAGTCTGTATTCCTTTACTTTCTCTATTGCCTAAAGGATGGCCTCTTAAAGTTACTGATTCAAAAGATTGTTTCTTCACTGTATCTTTACAAGAAAGAAAAAGATATATATATTTTTTTTGGTTTTTCGAGACACGGTTTCTCTGTGGTTTTGGAGCCTGTCCTGGAACTCGCTCTTGTAGACCAGGCTGGTCTCAAACTCACAGAGATCCGCCTGCCTCTGCCTCCCGAGTGCTGGGATTAAAGGCGTGCGCCACCGCCGCCCGGCAAAAGATATTTTCTTTATACTGCCTACTTATAATAATTCTCAGTCTGTTAAGAGATATCATTGGAAGATTCTCCCATAAGGAATATTAATTTGCCAGTATTTTGTATGGTAGCCGTTGGAAATGATATGTAAGCAATTTCCTCAGTCTATGATTTGCCATTACATAGATGGCATTTTATAATCTGATTCAAATGTAGATATTTTAAAAAGAAGTAATTACTTTCAAAGATTGCCAGGAGACATTTCCTGTCTGGCCCACTATTGAGATAGGTCCTGATGAACTGAGTAATTTGTTTAGGTATGTTCCTTGTATACTTGCTCTCTCCAAGACCTTTATCATGAAGGGATGTTGTATTTTGTCAAAAGCTTTTTCAGCATCTAGTGAGATGATCATGTGGTTTTTATTTTTCAGCTTGTTTGTATGGTGGATTACTTTGATAGATTTTCTTTTTTTTTTTTTTGGTTTTT
>NW_004949772.1:4851-6935 GCF_000317375.1 Microtus ochrogaster
TGCTGGGAATTGAACTCAGGACCTCTGGAAGAGCAGTCAGTTCTCTTAACCTCTGAGCCATCTCTCCAGCCCCCTGGTTGAGAGACTTTTGATGACTGTTTCTATTTCTTCAGCAGTTATAGGTCTGTTTAATTTACTTATCTTGTCTTGATTTAATTTTGGTGATATTTATCCAGAAAGTTGTCCATTTCCTTTAAGTTTTCCAATTTTATGGAGTACAGATTTTCTAAATACAACCTGGTGATTCTCTGTATTTCCTCCATGTCTGTTGTTATGGCCCCCTTTTCATTTCTGATTTTATTAATTTGGATATTCTATATCTGTCTATAGGTTAGTTTGGATAAAGGTTTGTCTATTTTGTTGATTTTCTTGAAGAACCAACTCTTTGTCTCATTGATTCTTTGTATTGTTTTGTTTGTTTCTATTTTGTTGATTTCAGCTCTCAATTTGATTATTTCCTGCCATCTAGTTCTCTTAGGTGAGTTTTCTTCTTTTTCTTCTAAAGTTTTCAAATGTTCTGTTAATTCACTAGTGTGGGATTTTCCCAGCTTCTTTATGTAGGTGTTGAATTTTCCTCTTAACACTGCTTTCTTTTTTTTTTTTTTGGTTTTTTGAGACAGGGTTTCTCTGTGGCTTTGGAGCCTGTCCTGGAACTAGCTCTTGTAGACCAGGCTGGTCTCAAACTCATAGAGATCCACCTGCCTCTGCCTCCCAAGTGCTGGGATTAAAGGCGTGTGCCACCACCGCCCGGCGAGATGTGTTTCTTGTATGCAGAAGAAGGATGGATTAAATTAGATAAGCTTGTATACTTTATAGAAGTGTTGACCTCAGAATGGAAACCAGGATATATGTTACAGTGGGTAAGGGGTTTTGCATTTGTATCCACAGGAAAAGAAAAGCTATGGATACCATCAAAACTGGTAAATATTCTATTTGAACAAGAGACGTCTCTTAATTAGAAGAGATAATAGTTCATTAAACAGCATGGCTGTTTAAACTAACCTATAAAACTAATAAATGCTTTTCATTTGATCAGAATATAACTTTGAATATAAGTTTGATATAACTTGCCAAAGAGAACCCCCTCAAAATTAGGGGTGGGGAAGGGTTTTGTTTCTGTCTTTTCATCTAAACTGAAGTTCTCCAGACAGTGGATAGAATTGCTGGAAACAACAGCCTAGCTGCTCAGGTCAATGTAGGCTTGTGTCTTTCTACAGATTTCTTAGCCCATAGGATCTTCTGGAGCCTGGCAGGCCCTGCGCTAAACAGCAGAAGAAAAATACAACCCTCAGCGACCATGGAGTACCTGAGGAGTAGCTCTGGTGCCAACCAAGTAAGTTCTCTGTGTTTTTGTTTTTTTTTTGGTTTTTCGAGACAGGGTTTCTCTGTGGTTTTGGATCCTGTCCTGGAACTAGCTCTTGTAGACCAGGCTGGTCTCGAACTTCTCTGTCATTTTTTAATCAGTAACTCAATTAAAAATTTATCTTTCTCAAAGATCTCTGATGCAGTTTGATAGCTGAGAGGTTTTGTCAGTTCAAAGGGACAGCTTCACCAAACAAATTTCAGTAAATTACAATTACAAGTTATTAAGGTGTGCACCTGCAAGTTATAAAGGTGTGAGGACCAGTGCATGCTATCAGATTTCTCTCTCACGCTGCCTTCCATGGTCTTAAAAATACTTTTCATTGTACAAAAATATCTGTCACAGTCATTCTGCCATAAATATGCTACTGTTTATATAATGTATATGTCTAGAACTTCTGTTTTCACAAACTCAAAAAATTCTTGTGAGTTCCACGGAGTCGAATTGAAGGATCCTCCTTAAACAGGTCAGATACATCCCTCTCAATTCCCTGGTCCTAAATTTTTTTTTCCTAGACTTAACTTTGTCCTCTGTTCTGCCAATACCTTAAACAGGTGTAAGAGACACCAGACATTTCTATATAAGCACCAGACAGGAACAAACAGACCAGGTTGCTGGGATGTGACCAGCACCCGGCTTTCTCAGGTTCACCCCCAAAAAAAGCAACGCTCACAAAAAAGCAAAAAGCAGTCTCGAGAATCTGCCACCCCAATTCCTTTAA
>NW_004949772.1:7200-9018 GCF_000317375.1 Microtus ochrogaster
GGGGTTCAACCTGAAGATCAGAATAGCAAAGCTGCCACGCCACTAGAGAGTTCTTACCTCTGTTTAATCTTTTGACTGAAAGAGAGTGAATGCCTGTCCCATTCTGCTTTATATTCCTCTCCAGGACTGGGATTACAGGTGTGCACCACTGCAGCCTGGCCTCCATAGCTAGGGCTGGGATTACAGGTGTGCACCACCGCAGCCTGGCCTCTATAGCTAGGGCTGGGATTAGAGGTGTGCACCACCGCAGCCTGGCCTCCATAGCTGACTAGCGTGGCTGCTGTGATTAGAGGTATGAGCCACCACTGCCTGACCTGTATGGCTGACTAGTGTGACCATTTTGTGCTCTGTTCTTCAGACAAGTTTTATTTATTAAAATACAAATGAAATATCACTATACACACACACATGCATATTAACCTTTTGTCATGATATATAGAGTACTAACCAATTCTAGAAAAATGCTTCATCTACCTTCCTGTACATGATTTCAGGTTTGAGTCTCTATCAGTTTTCTGCAGTGAACCATGAACATCTAACATACCTAACAGAGATTTTTGAAGTTTCCAAAAGGAGAATAGGTCCCACAATGACAATTCCACCAGTAAGCTGAAAAACACCACCTAAAGATCGGTTTTGGACTACAAACTTCTGAGAACAGTTTTGAGGCTCTTAGTTGGGATGATCCAGCCTCACAGAGCACTCTCCAGGACTCAGTTAAGCCCTGCAGTTTCCTGGACAACAAAAGAGGCAGCTGCCTCTCCCAGGACTTGACAATTAACACAAATTTTTCCTTTCAAAATCCCCTAAAGATGCCCTCACCCCCCCAGACAACAGGAAGTAAATTTAAGAACATTCCCAGCAGGTGGGGTGGGTGGTTTTTGGTCTTTCCTTGGGTTATGGATATTTGTCATTGTTTAGGGGGTTGGTTAGCAGTTGGTATTGGTAATGGGCAGGAAAACAGCTGAACAAAGGAGTTTAGATTCAGGGTTCTTATTTTGAAAAGAAAAAGGGAGATACAGATATGATAGAAGAAAAAGGTAGGTTATTGAATATACTCTGGAAAAAATAAGGGAAGATATAGATTTGATAAGAAAAAAGGTAGATTATTAAATCTACTTTTTAAAAGCAACTACTAGTTTTAAATAATTTACATTGTATTGGATTTTTGTATATTGTATAAAAATTTTGTATATTGATACAAATTTGAGATTAATTTGTTAGAACATACTATTCATACATTCTACTCTTGTTCAAGGTATTGTACCTACACAACTCATTTAATAATGTAATGCAAATTTCTAGTCCTTGAAAATTCTTTTTATCAATTGTTTAGGATAATAAAAAATGCAGTTTAGTAGTTAATCACCTACTATAATTGAACTTGTAGTCACATTAGTTATGGTTTCAAGGTCAAACAAAGATATATTTTAGATAGACAGATCATCTTCAAACACTTCAGAGATCTATGGAATATGCATTTAAGGTATTTTCTTTTTTTTCTATTTTCTTTTCTTTTTTTGCATTTAAGGTATCTTAACAACATAGGTTCTTTTCCTGTTTTTATGACAATGAGACATCTCTGATCCTGGCCGCACCAATCTACTTCAGAGAATATAATGGGTGTCAAAGAAACTCCATATGGAGTTTACTTTCTTTGCAAAAGTAAGCCACCAGGCAAGAAAGTGCCCTTGCTTTGACTGCTGACAGTTTGCTGTCCTAATTGGACAAGTAGGACACAAACAAGTGTGACTGCCAAACCTTGTCAAGACACGGTGGGACAGTCCTTCAAAAATCCTGCTTCACAGAAAAGTCTGT
>NW_004949772.1:9868-11215 GCF_000317375.1 Microtus ochrogaster
TTTTTTTTTTTAAACAATAAAGCTTTTCTGAAGATCAGAGTGCAGAGCTAAGCTACTAGAAGCCCGGCAGTGGTGGCACACACCTTTGATTCCAGAAGTTTTTGGTGGGGGGTGGTAGGACAGATGGATTTCTGTTAGTTCAAGACAACTCTGGGCTACATGAAATTGATCCAGTCTAAAAGAGAAACAGAGCTCACACAAAGGTGATCCCAGCACTTGAGATCCCATGCCTATAATCCCAGCACTGGGGAGGTACAGACAGGAGTGATATGGCTGGGCAGAGAGAGGAATATAGGGCGAGAGGAGACAGGAGCTCAGTGCAGTCTGAGGACAGGATTGCCCCTTTGGTCTGTGCATTGATAGAGGTAAGAACTCTCTACTGACTGGCCCTTCTGCTTCTTTGATCTTCAGCATTAACCCCTATATCCGACTCTGGGTTTTTACTAACAATACCAATTAGAATTTGTACTACATTCAAGAGCAGCAAGTGCTCTTAACTGTTGAGTCATTTCTCAGGCCCCTCCTTTCCTAATGCATCAGTTACATGAACTAATCAGAGCATCCTTCTTGGCCTGTCCACCAGCGTCTGTCTGAGAGCACAAACACCAAGTCTATGAGTAAAGCACTACCAGAGATCAGAGGGACTCTTCCGCCTTGCTGCAGGTGGATCACATTCCAGCCCACCACCTGGAGACTACAGACAGCTTTTCATTAGGAAGTGAACAGTGTCCTATCTCCTTGACCATGTGACTCGCCTTGGCCAGTAGAGTATGAGTTTTCCTAAAAAAGCTAAGTCCCCCCTTTCACACACACTAAAACTTTCCTACATTGGGAGCTGTGGTTTGGCTTCTTGTGTTCATGCTGTTTGTTGTGTAGCAATTGCCTTCCAGACAGTTTTATATCACCTTGGCAGAAACTAAAGTCAAATTGAGTAGAGGATGTAGAGAAAAAGGGCCAGTCAAAGAAACACACCCTGGCTCTGAGACTAGAGCCAGCCAAAGAAACCCACCCTGACTCTGAGACTAGAGCCAGTGAAAGAAATAGTTTAGCCCTGAACCCAGAACCAAAGAAATGCACCCTGACTCTGAAACCAGAGTCAAAGAAACACACTTTGGCCCTAGAATCAGAACCAGTGAAAGACATACACCCTGGCCCTGAAATTAGAGCCAAAAGGCCAAAAAGGGCCAGAGAAAGACACACACTCTGACCCTGAAACCAGAGCTGATGGAGGAAGGTCATTGGTTAAGTAATAAAGAAACTGTTTGGCCTCATAGGTTAAAACATAGGTGGGAGGAGTAAACAGAACAGAATGCTGGGAGAAAGAGGAAGTGAGCTCAGAAACCATGC
>NW_004949773.1:0-8859 GCF_000317375.1 Microtus ochrogaster
ACAGTGTCCGTGTAATTATTTCGGGTAGAGCTAGCCATGTGGGCGGCCGGGTGCCGGGATGCAGCCCGCCGCTCCTATTTCTACAGTATGCTATCTCCATCAAAATCCCAACAAAATTCTTCACAGTCCTTGAGAGAACAATAATCAACTTTATATGGAAAAACAAAAAACCCAGGATAGCCAAAACAATCCTACACAATACAAGATTCATAAATGTGGGAAGAAAGAACATTCACTAAATTTGGGATATAGGCCAGAAGGACAACAGCACAGATTAAGCAAGAAAACAGAAAATTTGAAAAAAAAACAAATAAACAAAAATATTAGAAATGAAAAGCTCAATAAGCCAAATAAAAAACAGCAAGAAATAACACCCATAAAGTGGCGTAAGCAGAAAAACATCAGAGATTGGATGAAAGTTTAAGGAAATAACTACAATGAGGCAGCAGTACAGAAATGAGCACAACCGTGACTTTGAAGGACTCTTTATGATCAGAAGTGCAGACCTTGGAAGCCACGGTATAGGAGAGTTTATATCCTACACACTACAGGGGGAAGCTACACATGAGCTCTGCACACACTATATGAAGTGATTTTGTCCTACACACACACACACACACACACACACACACACACACACACACACACACCCCTTAATTTAGAGAATGCCACTAAGCCACGGTTTGGTAGGCCTAAGATTGAAGAAGAATAAAATGAGAGAATGTGTCTGTACACAACCCCCAGCAGTCCAGAGATGACACTAAGTCTCAGTAAGAGACAGGCTGATGCAGCAGAAAGGCCAGAGCCTCCCTTTCAGGACAGTAAAGGACAACCCCAGTACTTAGACACCACAGGATGTCTCTGGGCAAAATTAGGAGGCTTCTCCTCTTCCACCCCCATCTCACCTAAACTGACAGAAGCACAGATGCTCCAATGGTTGGGAAAAATAGTCTTTTGAATATTAGTTTCTGGATATGACCACTCCAGTGCACTCCTTCACACCAGGAAGTGGATAGACCCTGGGAAGGGAAAGGAGCCATGGAGGTCGAGAAGTGTGAGCTAAGTTGCTCTTCATGACTGACTGTGTGCATGGTGGGTGAGTAGGAGGCTCTCTCCTTGGATCTCCTCTGCTGTCTAAGGGAAAATGAGAACTAAAGACTTCATATCTCAAGCTGCTTGCTGTTAGAGACCCAGACTGATATGTGGGTCTTAGAGTTAATTATACATAACCCTTCTCCATGTTATCTGAGCAATAGCTAAACAATCTCATCTTCAAGAGACAGAAGCCCATTTTTTTTTTTTACACAGTGAGCATCAGTCTAAAGAGATTTACATCCAAAGGAGAAGAGAAAGGGAGACCTTGGGATGGAGGGGAGATGACTGCTATGCACAGAGTCAGCACTCAGAGCAAGAAAGAGACAGACTTCTCATGACCCCACCTTTAACACCACACCTGAAGACCAGCCAATGGCCCTCGACCTTGAACATCTTTGTTCTTGGTATACTGAGCTTCTTTTTATTTTTCTCTAAACTTTTGTTTTTTTATTAGACTGATTCATTTTATCTTAACTATTTTTATTAATCATTTTTACCGTGTGTTTTTCTGCATACATGTATATGTACCATGTTTTTTAGATACACATGGAGGTGAGAAAAAAAGTATTGGATCCTATGGAGTCGGGGTTATGTGTTACAGGGTGCTGGGAATTGACTGGATCTTCTGAAGGAGCAAAAGTTGCTCTTTTGAGTCATGACTGAGTAATCTCTCCAGCCCTGGTGTTCAGCCTCTCAGAAGTTTCTCCCAATTCACTAACTGACTTGGGGTAAGTGGAGGACAATTTCCCAGGAGCCAGGAACCCAGGGTGCTGTTCATCCTCACAGCCCTCCTTGTCACCACACAGGGACTGTAATTAGGAACAGAAAGTTTCAGCCTCAGAAAATGGCAGGCCACCAGGGAGTGTGCAGAGCTGGCAACCAGGAAGGACATGTGCATCAGGAGCCCTTGCCCTCTGGAGAAGCCAAACTCCTGATGGTGACATCCTAACAGCAGTGACAGTTGCTGGGAACACAGGGCTTAAGGATGATAAACAGAGCCTGGATGTGGTGTGAGAACACCCACCCTGAGCCCTGCACAGACTCCACAGGTAAGTGTTCCATCAAGTCACAGTGGACTGAAGCTGCCTTTCACCTTGACAGAGGGGCTGTGAGGTAGGAAAGGGGAGGGAAGTTGGTTGAAGAGAAGGGTCTGGGTTCCTCTGTCACTGTGAGAAAGAAAGGTGACAGGTTCCAGGGAGAAAGCAGGCTCTCATTGATTGCCACCTGCAATGCAGAATTGTTTCCATGTCCATGAGGGAGCCTTGTGCAGCTGCATGGGGTGCACTGGGCCAGAGGTGCTCATGACAGCCCAGGCAGGTAGAGCAGACACGGGCTGAGATTTCAGAGGAAGCTTTTCCTCTCTGCAGTTTCTTCAGTCTGTATATTGTCCTCACAGGAGCAAAGGTTTACTGTACAGTATCTTTTGTCTGATGCCCTGTTGTCTCTCAGAAGGTGGTAGAGGGCTTTGCCTCTCTTTGTTCTGATTTTATTGTTCCTGGAGCTTTCCTGTCCAGACTCAAAACATAACACAGTGTGACAGTGCAGAGAATCGTGGGGAGTCTGACATAACACAAATCACAGAACAATGCATTAGAGCGTGGTTAACACTGGGAAGGCACTGTCCTAAGTACTGTGTGCCTCTGCTCCATTGAATCCTCACAAAATACATGGATGTTACTAAACACCATGCCTACATTAGGGATTATTAAAGGGACCAAGAAAATGTTCAATGGCAGGCACAGAGCGGTTAGGAAAGATGGGGTTTGACAGATGGGATAGCTTTTCAACTTGACAATTTATCTTTCTCTAGTTTATGGATTTCTCTCATGCATCTGGACCTAGCATTGGCCCCTAGATTCCATGACCTATTCCTGAAAGAAAACCATAAATTGATTAGTTTCATACAGGTTGCTCTTTTTATTTCTTACATGTTGGAGGAGTGATGGTTGAGGAAGTATATTAGATATGTATATGAAGATATATGTGTGTGTGTGTGCATGTGTATTACCGAATCACTCTGAAATAGACAAATAAACAAATGGACATGGGTGAGTGTGTGTGTGTGTGTGTGTGTGTGTGTATGTGTGTGTGTGTAGCTTTTACAACTAAGTTCTGACAGTTTGGAAGTCAAAGGCAATTTCATGCTTGTAAATTTTGCTGTTGGCATATCAGAGATCACATAACAACACTGAAATGCTATTAAATTATATGCAGTTAAGTACAGAGGGAAATTGAGAGAAAATAAAGCATTGTTGGTAAGTTCTTAAAGAATAAACAATGTACATCGGTAAATTATTTGAAGCCTGAAAGCTCACATATTTGCACAAGTGAAGAATTGCTAGACACCAAATATATAATCCAAAGTGAGCTGACTTCTCAAAGATACTCAGATTTATCAATTGTTATGAAAAACCCAACTCAAATGCTTCTCAAAATTGCTGTCAGTTTGTCTCCATGATTAAAGAGCAGTTTTAAACCAACAGTTGCCTTGAGAAACCTATAGACTTTCCAGCCAGCATTATGAGAACACTTATAGACTACACACAAAACCAGTGTCTCTGAGGCTGCTCAGTGCCCAGTGCAGGAAGCGAGCACATACACAGGCTGCACAGCCTTCTGAGGTCAGGGAAAGCATAAGACATGAGATGCTAAGCAGGGAGCCATGAGGCATGGGAGCTGGGGAAGCTCAGCTGTGGATACAGCCCATGTACCTGTGGAAAGGTAAGTAAGTGCCAATGCTAACATTTGCTGGAGAGGAGTTCAAAGGAATTCAGAACTGACTTTGATGTGGACCTGATGTCAAATTGTAAATACAGACAGAAATCAAGGTTGTTGTGCAAAGCTCTCTGTGTTCTGTGAGGGGTAAAACAAATGGAGTAAGTTTCTGCTTTAAAGACTCATTTCGTGTTCAATGTAGAAAGTAAAGACAGGGGAAAGAGATACCATACATAAAATGATGGCAATCACAGTGTGAGATAGCAGGGAGGATTTGCAGGCTGGGTGTTTTCTGCCTGAGAACATCACTAGATAGAACCAACTTTATTTATTTATTTATTTATTTATTTATTTATTTATTTATTTATTTATTTATTTAATTTTAGGATTTATTAATTTATTTTAGGATTTAGTGTTCCATTTTTTCTTCTTTTTTATTTTAATTTTTTTACTTTATTAATACTAGGAATCAAAATTTCTACTTCCTCCCCTCCTTCCACTTACCTCCTGCTCCCCCACCCACTTTCCCCCACCCCCTCCAGTCCTAATAGAGGGCAGGGTACCCTGCCCTGTGGGAAGTCCAAGACCCTCCCCACTCCATCCAGGCTTAGGAAGATATGCATCCAAATAGACTAGGATCCCAAAAAGCCAGTACATGCAGTAGAGACAAATCCCAGTGCAATTATCATTGGCTTCTCAGTCTGCTCCAATTGTCAGCCACATTCAAAGGGTCCACTTTGATCCCATGCTTCTTCAGTCCCAGTCCAGCTGGCTTTTGTGAGCTCCCATTAGTTCAGGCACACTGTCTCAGTGAGTGGACCAACCCCTCACAATCCTGACTTCCTTGGTCATATTCTCCCTTTTCCTGCTCTTCAACTGAACCTTGGGAGCTCAGTCCAGCATTCCCATGTGGGTCTCTGTCTCTATCTCCATCAATCGCCAGACTAAATTTCAATGGTGATATTCAAGATAGTCATCAGTCTGACAATGGGACAAGGCCAGTTCAGGAACCCTCTCCTCCACTGCCCAGGGTCCTAGCTGGGGCCATCCCTGTGGACATCTGGGATCCCTTCTAGAGACAAGCCTCTTGCCAACCCCACAATGCCTCCCTTAATTAAGTGGCCCCATGGCCGGATGGTCCCGGGGAACAGAGCACAGAACCAACTTTCAAACAACCAGCAAGTCAGGCCTTTGTTAAGACTCTGCAGGAACAGTATTCCTGGTGTTATACTGGGGAAGAGATCCCAGTAGAAAGAGTAACAACAAAATAAAGTGGAGTAAACAGGAAATGAACTTCGGGATGAGTCTACCCATGGAGTTTGAGGACACAATCTTATAGCACATATAGTTCACATGGAGGACAGTGATCTAGACGTCCATGCCCCCACTATATCACTAACCTCTGTATAATTTATGATCAGAGAGCTTGGGAAGAGGTAAATACCGTATCATCTCCCCTGAGAATCTGAACCATTGACCAACAACAATTTGCATGGTTTTTATTAGTTCTACAGCCTTTCGAGTGACGGTTGCATTTGAGGCAGTGAAGAGGATCAGGATGAGGCATCAACACAGTCCAGGAGCCTGAGGTCCCACTGGGTGTGATGAGGGAAAAGGAAGGAGGCTATCAAGCTAATATTAACACTGTGTTGCTTAAAAAACCGACAGAGTGATGACATGTGTTTACCTTTCTCTAGGAAGAACATACTCATATGACCATGAATGAAGGATGGAGACAAAGAAAGGTCTTTGTGAGAGGCAGGAAAAGTAATGTTTATGCCCAGATTGCAACTAGCACCACTTCTGTGGGAATGGTAATTAGACAAAGGAGGAAAATAAGGAATGTGATCAGGCATCATCAAGGACAGAACCATTTTGTCTTACATAATTGATACTATTATTTCATCAGAATAAACAGAGAAAATCTTACACATATTTCTCAAATGATTTTCCTTAGTGCTGTACATGAAGTCAGAGGATGAAGTGGAATAACATTATCCACACAATAATCTTCCTTTCTCTTGCTGGACCTGGAATTGTGGGGAATATCCTAATGTTTGTGAGACTTGTGTACACTTCAACTTTGGGGACTGAGAAAAAGCCTGTGAACATTGTTCTCATCCATTTGGCATTTTCTAATATGATCATTATTTGTACTACAGGGATCAGAGATATAGCCACAGTGTTTTATTTCAGAAACTTCCTTGGAGATATTGGCTGTAAAGTTGTGGTTTTTCTGGCAAGAATGTCACGGGGCTTATCCATCTGTACCACCTGTCTCCTCAGTGTGGTCCAGGCTGTCACCATCAGTCCCAGGACCACCCTTTGGACAAAGCTAAAACCACGGACCTCATGGCAAGTTTTTCAATTTCTCCTTCTCTTCTGGATGGCTAATGTTCTCATATGCTCCAACTTACTCTGCTATGTCAAATCAGGGAATGGCTTGAACAGTTCTGTACCTGGAACATACATTGGCCATTGCTATATGCTGCCTTCAAGACATATAATCAAGTGGCTTTTCCTCTCCCTCATGGCGCTTCGTGATGTCATCTTTCAGAGTCTGATGGGCTGGAGCAGCGGGTCCATGGTTCTCCGTCTGTATGAGCATCACAAGCGCGTCCTCTACCTTCACAGCTCCAGGTGTGCGCACAATTCCCCTCCAGAAATCAGAGCTACCTGGAGTGTTCTCATTCTAATGACCTGCTTCCTTTTCTTCTACTGGTCAGATTTCATTCTATCCTTCTACACTGGTTTTACAGTAACACACGATTCTATTTTACTGAATATTAAGACATTTTTAGAACTTGGTTATGCTGGTTTTAGTCCCTATGTTCTGATTAGCAGATACACCCATATTTGTAATGTCTAACATGCTCACTGAGAAGTGTAGAAATTACAT
Organism: Microtus ochrogaster; assembly: GCF_000317375.1. Taxonomy (NCBI): domain Eukaryota; kingdom Metazoa; phylum Chordata; class Mammalia; order Rodentia; family Cricetidae; genus Microtus; species Microtus ochrogaster. Next base: position 6,710 of record NW_004949773.1, read on the forward strand.
TCTACACATACTCATATGAGCTAAAGGTATGTACATTGTAAGCTGTTTTACATGATGAATTTTAGAAGTGCAGACACAATGTTTGCTCTATAACACAGGCTGACCTGACAGTCAGTATATGGCACAGGCTCACCTTGAGATGCCTTGGAACCCCAAATGCTTGTATTACAGGCAGTTGCCACCAAACTGTAATTTGCCTAAGTGTTCTAACATATCACATTAAATTAAATTTCAAAATAATGTATTTTCTTTCCTTAAAAAGTCTAGCACTGCACAATCTAAAGACCAGTTCAGGGTTTCTAGACAAGTAGAAAACAGATTCTTACCATCTCCCTATTCCTCCATCCCTGTCATATGATGGGTTGCTTCTCATTAGCCCTGGGATGTGCTGGAGGTAAGGCTGATGCCAGAAATTAGTATCTCACTTTTGTCCAAACCAGAGAAGGAAAACAAAATAGGTTAAGTGGAGGTGAGGAGAAGCCCTTATCTGAGGCGAGCTCATCCGGCAGAGTGAAGACCACATTGTGACAAGCAAGGTCACAGCTGCACAGCAGATTTGCTTTCCAATTGTTTGACACAGCTAGGTTCCAAAATGCCTCCCACTACAGTGTCAACATTGCTGGATAATTATAGCTGGGTTAAAACTTAGTGCAAGAAGCTCTGGTAAATGGGCTCTCTCAAAAGATGCCTCGCTCCAGACCAGGGCTTCAGGGGAATATTGTTGTGTTAAAAAAATCCATGACAAATTGTTAACATTGGAGTTTACACCTCTGACTCTCGCTATGGCCTATACCATCCTAGTGTTTGCTAGGTCTTCTTGGTTCGTGAATCTGAGACACCATCTTCCCGATATTGCACAGACACAACGTTTGAGCTGAGAACTATATGTGTGTGTGTGTAACTATTTTTTCATTTTCTTGGTTCTGTTCTTCTGTGGAACCCAAACTCTAAACATCCACCTTTTTCCAGTGCTCTGAAGGGCTGCCTCTCCAAAAACCTTGTGAGTGTTTCCAGGGTATATCCTCCATCTTTCTTATAGAGTGGGCAATGTGGTGAGAATAACAGACCAGTGCCCCACCTGACATTTCTATCCAAAGCCTATTCATTTTCTATATTTTCCCTTACATTATTAAAAATAAAACTGATTTATAATTAACCTTCAATAAACATACTTTAAATACAAATTTGAAATCTCACGGATAAGCTAAGTTTCCATATCCACCTGCTACTTTCTTATCATTTGATGGGTAATGTGGAAGCCCCTGAAATCTCGGGGGATCCCCAGTTATTCATTGACATTGCTAATGTTGCTGGGTAATGAACTGCTGTCTTTCTCAAATTTAGTTTGGCATTCCATAGACTAGTGCTTTCCTCCTTTGCATTTAGGGCATAAATTTACATTGGCAATTTACAATGTAAATTACAAAGGCAATTTACATTGTTTCTTGAAGTGGCCAGGTCAGCCATAATTGAAACATTTTGCTGACATTTGTTCTTGAACAGTATATGTTTCTAAAGCAGTTAATTATGCTCTTATGTTTGTAGGCTCCCACATTTTATATAACTACATTTCTTCTCTCTCTCTCTCTCTCTCTCTCTCTCTCTCTCTCTCTCTCTCTCTCTCCCCCCCCCCAGCCCTGATTAATCCTTGGCAAGCTTTTGAATTTGATTCCCTTTACTTGGTTTTCAAAAGCATCGTTGAGTCTCCCTATGGAATCAGCAGAGGCTCAGAGAAGGACCTACTATAGTTTTTTATATAACTAGACCCAAAGCCAGATCCTATATCAGTTTTCATCCAGGCAGCTATAGCTACATCCCTGACAAGTGGACAGGCTGTGGGAGGTATATTGTGCAACTGATAATTTCTGGCAACCCATTTTCCAACTCCTGTCAGCATTTCATATGTTGCATTTCCAGAATAATCCCTTAGTCCTAGTTATCGAAACTTTTCATGAAAATAAGATACTTTTACCATTGGAGAATTTCGGAAGAGCTAAGAGCGATTTTAGTGAAGATAAAGACACATCATACCCAAACCTATGGGACACAATGAAAGCAGTGCTAAGAAAAAAGTTCATAGCACTAAGTGCCCACATAAAGAAAACAGAGAAAGCTCACATTAGAGACTTAACAGCACACCTGAAAGCTCT
>NW_004949773.1:10569-11213 GCF_000317375.1 Microtus ochrogaster
ACAGTAATGAAAACAGCTTGGTATTGGTACAAAAACAGAGATGTTGACCAATGGAATCAAATCGAAGAACAGGATATTAATCCACAAACCTATGAACACCTGATTTTCAACAAAGGAGGTAAAAGTATACAATGGAAGAAAGAAAGCATCTTTAACAAATGGTGCTGGCATAACTGGATGTCCACCTGTAGAAGAATAAAAATAGATCCATACCTATCACCATGCACAAAACTCAAGTCCAAATGGATTAAAGGCCTCAATATTAATTTGACCACCCTGAACTTGATAAAAGAGAAAGTGGAAAGTAGTCTGCAATACATGGGCACAGGAGACCACTTCATACATAGAACCCCAGTAGCACAGACAATAAGAGCAACAATGAATAAATGGGACCTTCTGAAGCTGAGAAGCTTCTCTAATGCAAAGGACACTGTAATTAAGACAAAAAGTCAACTTACTGAATGGAAGATCTTCACCAACCCTGCATCAGACAAAATTCTGATCTCCAAAATATATAAAGAACTCAAGAAACTAGACATTAAAACTCTAATTAACCCATGAGTTTGAGACCAGCCTGGTCTACAAGAGCTAGCTCCAGGACAGGCTCCAAAGCCACAGAGAAACCCTGTCTCGAAAAAAAAAAA
>NW_004949774.1:0-460 GCF_000317375.1 Microtus ochrogaster
ATACTTATCTTGAAACATTTGAAGTAATAAAGTTGACTTCCTCAGCAGTCATACTTTACCCTATAAAACAGTGATGTGAGAAGGACGAGTCATTGCTAATGTCTGCCATTGTTGGCTCATTTCTATTCTCAGGATTATAATTTATGTTATGTACTCCATTAGCTGAAACAGTTAGTTTACTCACCAACAAGTACTTGATATCAGTGTTTCAGAAAGGGTAATTTTTGCTTGACTTTTTTTTCCTTTTTTTTCTTTGAGACAGGGTTTCTCTATAGCTTTAGAGCCTATCCAGGAACTCACTTTGTAGACCAGGTTGGCCTTGAACTCACAGAGATCCGCCCACCTCTGCCTCCAGAGTTCTGGGATTAAAGGCGTGCGCCACCACCACCCAGATCCCCAGATCCATCGATTGCTCGATCGACCTTCCTTCCTTCCTTCCTTCCTTCCTTCCTTCCTTCCT
>NW_004949774.1:3070-7819 GCF_000317375.1 Microtus ochrogaster
AAAAGATCTAGAATACAGAACTTGTAATTTTTATTTGTAATTTTAATTTAATTAAAATTTTTGATTTTAATTGCCTCTGAGAAAGAAGACAAGTTGGAAGGGTTTTATTTCTGTTCAATTTTCTTAACGTTTTATTTTTCTTCTTCATGATCACTTTCTCTTACTTGCTTTTTCCATTGTTGTTTCCTTTTCAGTTAAAAGGATTGAGCTCTCCCCTGTGATCCTTATGTGCATCCTGTTAAGAAAGCCTGCTTAAGCCGGGCATTGGTGGCACAGGCCTTTATTCCCAGAACAGAGGCAGATGAATCTCTGTGAGTTTGAGGCCAGCTTGGTCTACAAGTGAGTTCCAGGACAGCCAGGGCTACACAGAAAAACCCTGTCTTAGGGAGAAAAAAGAAAAAGAAAGAAACCGTGACTATATCCATTATACCCTTATTTTGTTGTGGACACAATAAAGGTCATCCCTCATGCCTCAGCTAGTTTCCTAGCATTGGTGGAACTCTTGAGGAACAAACCCTTGGCCGACTGGTGATGCCAAAGTGTTGTTGGACTCTACTACTGAATTGGTGTGGACAGCAGAGCATGGTCTCATGGGAGGATGGTCTCTGTTAGGTAACCAGCCTGACCCCAAGATACTGCAGACATGAAGAAAATGTTTCAGTAAAACTATTGCTAGGGGACAGTAAGGGAAGAAGACAGCTTCAAGTCCCTTCCTGGGCGTGAAGCCCTTTTGATGCTTCATTTGTTTAGAGGATTGACATGAGGATGGGATCAAAAGATTAAAAAGAATGTGTGTAAAGCTCCTGCTGCCACAGAGCAGGGGTTTACAAACAGTATTGTAATCTTCACTTCATCCCTAAAATGTACTGTTATTGACTGGAAGACCTTGAAACACTAAACCCTCAGTGGAAGAAGGAAGGAGGTTGTCATGGACACTCACTGTATTTCTTTCTGTTTGTAGCCGATGCTTTGATGGGAGCACCCCTGTCCATGCAGCAGCTTTTTCAGGAAACCAGTGGATCCTCAGTAAACTGCTGAATGCAGGGGGTGACCTTCGACTCCATGATGAGAAAGGTCGGAACGCAGAGGCCTGGGCTTTGGCAGCAGGAAAGGGTCGTAACACCCAGGTAAGTGTGGGCCTCCTTATCCAGCCATGCCAGTGAAAGAATTTAGACTAGTCAGGATCCCTGAGATCAGAAGAAACTTTATGGTAGTGTTAGCATTAACACTGGACATTAGAGACCTGAATTGAAACAAGTAAGTGCTTGTGGAGGCCAGAGATAGATGTCAGGTGTCTTTTCTTAATCATTCAACATCTTAACTTTTTATCTTTTCAACTTTTTAAAAAATACTTTTATTTACATTGGTGTTTTTGTCTGCACTTGTATCTATGTGAGGGTGCCAATTCCCCTGGAACTGGAGTTACAGACAGTTGTAAGCTGCCATGTGGGTGCTGGAAATGAGATCCTTGGTCTTCTGGAAAGAGTAGCCAGTGTTCTTAACCACTGAACCATCTCTTCAGTCCCATCCTTTTAGATTTTAAAAGCATGTCTTTTCCTTTGTTGTTACTGTTTATTGTGTATTTATAATGTGTGTGTACCTTGGTGTGAGTATGGAGGTCGGAGGAAAACTTTCACAAGTTGGTTCTGCCATGTGGGTGCGGGAGATCAAACCCAGGTCCTCTGGATGACTGAACAGCAAGTACTTTTAACCACTGAGCCCTTTCTTCAACCCTCCATCTTTGATTTTTGAGACAGGATCTTTCATTGAGCCAGGCTAATAGGCCTGACCATTGAGCTTCTATAGTCTGCCTGTCTCCCTTCCCCTGATGTCCTCCACCTCCAGTACCAGAGTCACAGACAACTTCTCATGTGGGTCCTGGGACTCTGAACTCAGGTCCTCTTCCTTACATGGCAGGTATCAACTAAGCCACCTCCTTTATCCTGTGATATGTTTAATGTTTTATGATATGTTTTATGTTTAATATGCTTAATGATATGTTTTGTTGTTTTAATAACACATCAGATATAAAACAAAATAGCAGAGTGCCAGCCCTTCCTTGTATAGCTCCTGCCCTGCCTCTGGTTTTCACTCCCCTGCCTCAGCTTTCTCATCCATTGTAGGACATAACTGTAGGAGATGGTTGACAGGTTTTCTCCATGAAAACATTTTATGTCTGTAGAAAATCACCAAGGCATTTCCCGTTCCAGAGATTTTCCTGTTGAGAGCGCTCGGCTCCTCCTCCGCATGTTGATGCCTCCATCCCGGACAGTGTCGGCACTGAGTGTCTCCGTTGTGTGTTGCAGATGGTGGAGTTCATGCAGCGCTGCACTTCACACATGAAGGCTATCATCCAAGGCTTCTCCTATGACCTCCTAAAGAAGATAGACTCCCCTCAGCGCCTCATCTGCAGCCCACCCGAGTTTGGTAGCCTCATCCAGGGGTGAGCAGTCTCCATCCACTTTAGCTCTCCTGACGGGAGCCTTGTTGGTCTTTAATAGCATAACAGGTTGAAGCAGAAGGGGAAAGCCTGTCACTGCTGAATCACTAAAGGAGATAGGATCTATACTATTTCCAAGAGCAGAATTATAACATTCTGCCTCCTCCTCCTTCCTCCCCCCACCCACTTTTTTTTTTTCCTGGGTTTTGAGTCATGGTCTCTCTACATAGCCTTGGCTGTCTTGGAATTCACTGTTCTGACCAAGCTGACTCGAACTCAGAAATCAGTCTGCCTGCTTCTGAGTGCTGAGATTAAAGGTGTGTGCCATCACACCTGGCAGCAGACTAGTTTTCATTCAGTCCTAGTTGAAACTGCTGAACCATCAGCTGAGCATCCATTGCGTGCCTGACACAGTGCCAACCTCTTAAAAGCTAGAGAACTGTAAGGCACTATTACTGTTTCCAGTCAAATTTGAGTCAATGGGACCCTGGTGTGCAGATGGTTTGAGTGTAATAGTAGGAAGACCAGCGGCTGGATGAGCAGCATTTATATATAGTCCTTGCAGACGTCCTCTGTCCATTCATAGGCTAGCAGATCCCCCTCTTTAGGCTGTGTTTTTCCCATCTGTAAAATGAAAAGTTGTAGAAGATATGCTTTTTTTTTTTTTTTTTTTTTGGTTTTTCGAGACAGGGTTTCTCTGTGGCTTTGGAGCCTGTCCTGGAACTAGCTCTTGTAGACCAGGCTGGTCTTGAACTCACAGAGATCCGCCTGCCTCTGCCTCCCAAGTGCTGGGATTAAAGGCGTGTGCCACCATTGCCCGGCTGAAGATATGCTTTGAGAGTCTTTCCATCTCTGACCGTTATTTGTGTCTGTTGATGCATGATGAATCACTTCTCAAATTTAACACTATTTCTGCTTTCACACATTTTCTGTGGGTCAGGAATCAGAGAATGGGTTGGGAGGGGGGGTGCCATCATCTGAAGTCTTACCTAAATGGGGGTTCAGTTCTAAAATGACACACTAACATGACTGGCACGTTATTGTTAGGATTGGATCCCGGGTGACTGATTGAATGTCCTCAAAGTTCCCCCGGAACCAGTGAACCAACAGAGATCAGGACAAAAGTCAGGATAGATCTTACTTTGGTGGTGACTCATCATATCTTATTTAGGGTGTGTGCGCATGTGCATGTGCCATCACGCATGAGTGAAGATCAAAGGACAACCTGTGGGAGTCCATTCTCTCCCCACCATGTGGACCTTGGAGATCAAACTCTGGTCATCAAACTCAGTGGCAATCACCTTTATCCATTGAGCCATCCTTCCTCCACCCAAGTAACTCAGTCCGTTATTTCTGCAATATCCTACTGAATCAGCAGAGCAGCCTGGAATGAGATGTGAGGGTGTAAACACCAGGAGGTGAGAATCCCAGGTCCTCCCTCAGAGGGTGTCTATTACACCATCTCATTTCATAATTCAAAAATCAACTAGTTATGTTCATTTGGTTATACATGTACTAAGGTTGGAATACAGAGAAAAATTACCCTGTCCCCTGTGCTAAGATAGTGAAGTGTTTGCTGTTTTTCTGTGTGGCTGTTGGCAGGAAGAACACAGAGCCATCCACTTCAGTGCCAGTTGCTGCCATTATGTGCCATCACTGCCTGTCGCTAACCACTGTCCTTTGTCATCCCTACTCCCATAACTCAGGCTGGCCTCCAGTTTGCTATGTTGCAGAAGATAGCCTTGAACTCTGGATACTGTCTTTACCTCCCAAGGATTGGGGCTACAGACATGTACAACTTTGTCCAGGCTGGCCTTAAACTCACTAGGTCAGGATGGCTTCAAAGTTGAGTTCCTCTTGCCTCAGCCTCTCGGATGCTGGAATTACAGTGTGTACTACCACTCTCAGCTGCCCAAAGTCTCCCCCCTCCTTTTTGTGATAGGGTGTCATGTAGCCTTGGCTGGTTCAAACTTGATATATGACTAAGGATGACCTTAAACTCTGGATCCTCTGCTTCTACCTCCTAAGTGCTGGGATTACAAATTCTGTAGCCTGTTCTGACTTGGATCTTTCTGTGTAGCCTGGGTTAGCCTCAAAGCATCCATGGGTCTCTTACTTTAGCCTATTAGGTGTTGGGATTATAGGAATGCACTAGCTTGCTTTTCCCAGGCCCTTTAAGGTAACCCTTTTAATAATAATATAAAAAGACAGGATGGGCATGGTGGCGCACGCCTTTAGTCCCAGCACCTGGGAGGCAGAAGCAGGGGATCTCTGTGAGTTTGAGGCCAGCCTGGTCTACAGAGCAAGTT
>NW_004949774.1:9704-11207 GCF_000317375.1 Microtus ochrogaster
TCAAAAAGTAAGAAATGACCCACAGGCCTGGTCACAGGCCAGTCTGGTCTGGAGAGGTCGTTAATTGATGGCTCTGTTTACAAGTGACTCTAGGTTTGTGGCGGGTTGATGGCTGAAGCCGACTATGACAACAATTACACAGTCTTGAAACCTTGGGTTAGTGCTTTCCCTTTGGATATGAATGATAAATTCTTACTTTTTCTCCTTTAAATGTTTCTAGGAGTCCAAATAGTTCTCCTAACCGACAGCTGAAACCTGGAATCATTTCTGCCCAAAATATCTACAGCTTTGGCTTTGGAAAGGTAAGAGGTTGCTACTCATAGCCGAGGTTTGCTGGTCTAGCTAGAGAATCATATGACCACATCTCTCCACCTTACTCAGCTCTTCTCTGTTTTGGGCATGGTTTGAGGTAGGCTCTCAAACTTAGAGCAGTCCTGTGTCAGCTTCCCAGCACTGGGATCACAGGTGCAAACTGCCCTATTCAGAGATACTATTTGTCCTCAAAACATTCCTTAGTTCATTAAAAGCATTTCAGCTGTGCTTATTAAACCTGTACAAGGTCATTGGGGAGCAACCCCAGGGGCAAGGTCATTGGGGAGCAACCCCATAGAGCTGGAACAGTTTTCTGCCTCGTTATTAAGGGAGAGGGTCTGGGACCTTTATGAGAAACTTCTAAGTGCTCTTGCATCCTAAGCAAGTGCTTCGTCACTGAATTGTATGTGACCCAGCCCTCAATTCCTCCCTCCTAGCCTCCGAGTATTTTTTCTTCTTTGCTCTTTTTCATTGTAGGAAAGATATTTCTTAGTGTTCCTGTCTTTACTGATAAATGATAAACACCATATAGAATTCATTTGAATGACTCTGGCAAGATAGGAAGTGTGTAGAACGTGACCCCACTAGGGAACATTGGTGGGTGAATAAATTATCTTTGCTTTTCTAGTCTCTATTGTTTTTTACCAAGGTGCTTGGGGTGAGGGTGAGGGCAAAAATCATTCTGGCTTTTTTCCCTCCTATTGGTGGAGGGTGAACCCAGGACCTCTGGCATGATATGCAGATGCTTTACTATGCTGTATCCTCAGTACACGTTATGTTCACTTTTGCTCACCTAGACCTCAATTCTGGAGAGGTCACTATAGGCCTCTGTCTTTGCTACATTTCTTTTTTTAGATAGTTTATTTTTATTTATTTATTTTTGGTTTTCTGAGGTAGGGTTTCTCTGTAGCTTTTGGAGCCTGTCCTGGAACTAACTCTGTAGAGCAGGCTGGCCTTGAACTCACAGAGATCCGCCCGCCTCTGTCTCCCTAGTGCAGGGATTAAAGGCGTGCGCCACCACTGCAGGTTTGCTACATTTCTATTGCCATGACAAAACAGCATAATCAAGACAACTTAGAAAAGAAAGCATTTCATCTGGGGGCTCATGGTTCCAGAAGCTTAGAGTGCATGACCATTATGGTAGGGAGCATGGCAACCGGCAGATGTGCATGCTGCAAGAGCGCTAGCTGC
>NW_004949775.1:0-678 GCF_000317375.1 Microtus ochrogaster
CCCCTTTGAAGCAGAACTAAATACATGACAGAAACAACTGCTTCAGCTCCTGTTTTCAGTCCATTACGGGTGGGGTGGGAAAACGTTGCAGCCAGAACTCAAGGCAGAGACCCTTCATATGCTGAGAGACAGGAAACTGAGAACAGGGACTGAAACTGGACGGGGGTGTTCGTGCTAAAATTCCATCCCCGGTGACACACTTCCTCTAGCCAGCCACACCGTCTACAGCCCTCAAGGCCTTCAAAATGGACCATAAGCTGGGGACCCAGCATTCAAGATGCGCCTGTGGGTAACATCATAGATCCAAACTATAATACATAGGTACCCACTAGCCAACCTGCATTCTAAGATTAGATTTTCTTGTTTACTGGAGAATTCTACCTTTCTAATTATAATTATTATCCAGTCTGCAAAATTGCCAGTCCTGAGGCCAGAGCTTCTGCCCCCAGTATGCTCACTTCTGTGGGGTTTATTGCTGCTGTTTGGCTTCCTTTATTTTTGTGATTATGTTTGCCATGGCTGGCCTTACATTCACAGCCCCCTTCTGTAACTTCTCCCATGCTTGCCAAAATTACCCAGCTAGGGAGGGTTATTTCTTCTTCTTCTTCTTCTTCTTCTTCTTCTTCTTCTTCTTCTTCTTCTTCTTCTTCTTCTTCTTCTTCTTCTTCTTCTTCTTCT
>NW_004949775.1:2043-11188 GCF_000317375.1 Microtus ochrogaster
ATCCATCCATCCATCCATCCATCCATCCATCCATCCATCTATCTACCTACCTATCTATCTATCTACCTATCTACTTGTGGGGACATTATGACATGGGGTCCCTCTAGAGGTTTGAGGACAACCTTCAGGAGTCACTTCTCTCCTTCTACCATGTAGGTTCCGGGGATTGAACTCGGGTCATTAGACTTAGCAGCAGTCACCTTTACCCACTGAGCCATCTTGCCAGCCCATGTTCTTTACTGTTTGACTTCTGCACAGTGGCTTTCCCTAAAGTAGGCTCTCCCTGCATTTCAGGGCTCTCTACTCTTTCCCAGAGTGGAGTAGCCTTGATTGAGGTAGCATAGTGATAGCCCTGTTCTTTTTTCCAGGATTCCTGGTTTAGACAAAGGGACAGCCACTGATGGCTTCTCGGTCTGTGTGATACCCTTAGACCGCGGTACTGAGCAAAAGCATTTTAGAGCAAAAATTGCCAACATCGACAGGGCATTCACCATGTGCAAAGTCTCATGCTAAGCAAATACTTAGTTTTGTTTTGAGAATGGGTCTCTCTGTGTAGCCAAGGCTAGTTGTTCTGGAGCTTGCTAATAGCCCAGGCTGGCCTTGAACTAGATCCTGCTGCCTCAGTTTCCCAAGTGCTGAGATTTTAGGTATCCACCGCCACACCACAGTATGGTTCTTATAACCATGGTTTCTGTTGCCGTGCGCTGAATGCTTGCTAAGTAGCTCAGACACAGGAACGATGACCAAACACTGCCAGGCTCTGGCCATGTGGCGGACACTATCACAGGCGTCTTAGATGCCTGTGACTCTATAGAAGCCCTTGGTGAGACCAGTGAGGTCAGAGAGGTGAAGAACCATGCCCAAGGCCACACAGTTTCCAGGCCTCAGAGCTGGCCTGTGCTTCTAAGCATCTGCCCCCCCATCCCCTTCCCAACCCCCTTGACCCCTCTCCCTCACACTCAGGCCACTGGCATCACCAAGGCCCAGGCCCATAGCACTGCCCAGTGTTGATAAAGATTTGGAGGCCAGAGAGAGTGTGGCACGTAAAGAACTCTGAGTGGCTGGGGGGCAAGGGAGAACATCACCTATGGCTGAAGAATCATCCTGGCCCAGCAACCCCCTTGGGACACAATGGGGAGGAGCCAGCGTATGGGAAACTGGAGACTCTGGAACAAAGTGTGGGACATTCAAAAATTCACTCTAGAATTGCACACATGGCTCAGTGGTTAAGGGTGCCTGCTGCTCTTGCAGAGGACCCGAGTTCAGTTCCCAGTATCCATGTCAGGCCACTTACACCTGCCTGTAATGCCTGCTCCAGGGGATCCAGCGCTCTCCAGCCTCTGGGGAGACCTTTATGTATGTGTGCATGTGTTCTCTCTCTCTCTCTTTCTGTCTCTGTCTCTGTCTCTGTCTCTGTCTCTCTCTCTCTCTCTCTCTCTCACACACACACACACACACACACACACACACATTCAAATAGGTCTTTTACTTTAAAAAAAAAAAAAGCTCATTCTAGTGGCTTCGTGAGATCGGGAGTATGGGGGTGACAAGGCATACTTACGCAGGACAGCTGAGGATGGCAGATTCAGCAGATGGGAGACCACAGGCCTGGGGAAGGCAATGGGAAAAGAAGAGATTCAGGGGTACAAAGTAGTTTCTTGTGTCATTGTTGAGCCTTAGTCCAGGATGGTGGTTTTTACCAGTGTTGGGTGAAACAGGAAACAAAGGCTGATTTTTGTTTTGTTTTGTGTTTTTATTTTTTGAGACACAGGGTCTTACTATGTAGCTCTGGCTGTCCTGGAACTCACTCTGTAGACCAGGCTGACTTTGAACTCACAGAGATCAGCCTGCTACTGAGTGCTAGCGTTAAGACATGTGCCACCATGTCTGCCTTGAGAAAGGCTAGTTTTTAAAATATTTTTAGTGTATGTGTGTGTGTGCGCGCGCACACGCACACACCTGGTCATCTGTACACACACCATGTGCATGCAGATGCTCACAGCTGCCAGAGGAGAGTGCCAGATCCTTTAGCACTGGAGTTGCAGCTGGTTGTGAGCTGCCCAGCATGGGTGCTGAGAATGGACCTCTGGTCCTCTGCTCTGGCAGCCAGCACCCTCAAACTGAGACATCTCTCCAATCCCTGTATTAGTTATGCCTGTGTTGCTGCTGCAAATGCCTGGCAGATACAATTTAAGGAGGGAGGGCTTGTTTGGGCTCATGGTCTCAGTGAGTTTCAAATCGTGATTGAGGGCGGAGCACTAGAATGTTTCTGTCCGTAGCAGTGGGACGTCCAAGCAGTAACTACTCACCTCATAGTAGACCAGGAGTAAGAGAGAGAAGCATGTTTCCTCGAAAGCTCTGCCCCTGGGGACCTGCATCCAAACCCAGACCCACCTCCTAAAAGCTCGACGGCCTTCAAAACAGTGCCGCTAACTGTGGATAGTGTGTTCAAAACATGAGCAGGTGGAGGGCTTTTCAGGTTAAACTGTAACAGAGACCGGAAACAGTTCCCAGTTGTTGTGCCTGTGCAGAGCTGGTGGCCTGATGTGTGGGAGGATGAGGAGAATGGGCAGAGCAGTGTCTGGGGTTTCCGGAGCCGTGGTGGATGTATATGGAGGGTACCACTTTTCAGGGTAACTCCAACAGGGAAGGGCAGGGGACATGGCTTCTGTTGCGGGCTTAGGGAATCTGAGATTCTGGGTATAGTTGAATGTTTTTGTTGGGACCACAGGCTCCCTAGTAATAACACAGAGACTTATTAATTTTAAAAGCTTGGCCATAACTTAGGCTTGTTACTAACTTACAACTTAAATTAACCACTTCTTTCAGTCTACATTCTTTTACGTGGCTCGGTTACCTTTATTCTGATACTTCCTCTAAAGTGCCTGGTGTCTCCTCTCTATTCTGCTCTTCTTCTTCCCGGCATGAGCTTGGCCCTGAAAATCCTGCCTAGCTATTGGCCTGTTAGCTTTTTATTAAGCTAATCACAGTGACTACTTCACACAGTGTACAGGAATAGTCCATAACATCGGGGCAGCGTATGAGGAGGTGTCCTGTAACCTCTCTGACAAGGGCCTGAACACCCACAGGCTGTTGGGGGTTCCTTCTGCCTCCATACCCTCTTTATCGCTCTAGGTTGAGGTCCTGGGGCCAGTGAGGGTGTACTGGGCTGTCGGAGAGCCCTGCCCTGGAAGATGAGCTGCTGTCTCTGTAGACACAGGCCTGTACTGGACGCTGCCCGTATTCCTTGTTGCCAAGGTTAGGATTAGGCTTCTATCTTGTCCTGGGACACAATCACCCCATCTGGGTTGCCGGGCTCCGCAGCTGGGGAAAGAGACCCATGTGTGGCTGTCTGTACAGGGACCCCACAAGGTCCAGCATTCTGAGGAGGGTGAGGGATACAAGGAAACGTGCCTGAAGGAAGACTGGGTAGGCTCTGCGTCCAGGAGCATACAATCTGGGGATCAAGACAGAATCTTGAGCATTTCCCTAGAGGGCCCCTAGGGCATGTGGGAGAAGCGTGGCCCTGTCCCAGCGGGGGCTAGTAGAGAAATAAACTGGTGTCACTCAGAAGACAAAGGTGGCTGTGAGTCTCGGCCTCCCGAAGAAGGAGGAGTCAGAAGGGTTTCCTGGAGTCAACCTGCTATGGGATGTCCATCTAACTTTTCCAGCAGCCTGTGGTACTGCCCTCAGTGCAGGCATCCAGGTAGGATTGGGGGCGCTCCGTGGAGCTGAAAGCCTTTCTCCAGAGTACATGCTGCCTTCCCCATGGTTTCTCAGCTCCAAACCTACAGAGCCAAAGTCGCAGTATCTGTGGGTCTGTCTGACTCTGAGGCTCCCGTTTATCCTCAGTGACAAAACTGCTGGATAAAACATGTGTGACCCTTGTTCTGGGTCCCACAGTACCAGGAGCATGGCATTCGGCAATGCCAGGTTCATCCGGTCTCTACAGAGACTACCCTTGTCCAGTTGTGAACTCTGGGAGCTCCAAATCCACAGAGCCCCAAGTGAGCCACAGTGGTAGCACCCCGGAAACTCTCAGCCAGTCCATCAAAGTGCAGTGACCCCCCCCCCAAACCTGTGCCCCAGCACTGAGCCCTGTGAACCCCGTCCTCTCAGAGCTGAGGTATTGAAATCCACAATCCTCCCAGGACTGAGGAGCCAGCCCCCTCCTGTTTCCATGGAGCTGCTGCTCTCCTCAAACAGGTGGATTTTACTGGAATCCTCCGGAGTCTGTTTCCCCGAAGCCGTTTTCTAACGGCATTGTGGAACATCGTATATATTTCCTCTAAACCTTGTGAGGCTGACACATCCTTGTTGTGACTGTGAATATCAGAAGTGACATGTAATTGCAGTGATCCATCCTGTTAAGTAGCTGGCAATATATCATTGCAAAATCAGCCGGGCTGGGACTCTCGGATCCCAGTGTTTCTAAACAATAGACCTGTACCATCTTCAGACTCACTGAGCACCGCCCACAGCTCAGCAGGCACACCTCGTCCTCCCTTGTCTCACCTTTCTGGGACCTCAGAGACACATTTTCACTCTGGGGCAATTTACACACTTGGTCTTCAGTTCTCCTGGGACAGCCCCCATGCATCGTATAAAAATAACGCAGCCAGGCTCTCCCAGCCAGGGCTGTGGGAGGGGAAACCAGGCCAGCTGTTCCTTCTAGGTTCATGAGGCCTTACCATTACCGACCCTTAGACTCAAGGAATCTTTGTATAGATTCTTCCTGGGCCAGCTCAGTCCTCACTGTTCAGTGGAAGGAAAAGGAAGAAAGGAAGGAAGAAAGGAAGGAAGGAAAAAGAAGGAAGGAAGGAAGGAAGGAAGGAAGGAAGGAAGGAAGGAAAGAAGGAAAGAAGGAAAGAAGGAAAGAAGGAAAGAAAGAAGGAAAAGGAAGGAAGGAAGGAAGGAAGGAAGGAAGGAAGGAAGGAAGGAAGGAAGGAAGGAAGGTAGGTTCGTTGTTCACAGCTGGTGGCACGCACTTGGGCAAGACTAGAAACACCAGTCCTTTGCACAAGGCAGGCTCCATTCACGCTGTGTTCAATGCTAATTTAGACTGTGGTGTGAAGGGCAACCCTACAGCTGGGCAGAGGCCAGAAGTGAAGGCGGTGTGGACACAGAGCCCTCTGTGGCCATCAGTTAGTGCTCGAAAGAGACAGTCTTCAAGTCTTCCAGGCTGGCAGAGTTGGGGGCTTTCCATGGTGCTGGTGTTGGAGCCTGTGTTAGTGGGTTGTTTTGTTTGTTTTTGTTTTTCAAGACAGGGTCTCTCTGGGTAGCCCTAGCTGTCCTGGAACTCACTCTGTAGACCAGGCTGACCTTGAGCTGGCAGAGATCTGCTGCCTCTGCCTCCCTCCCCAGTGCTGGGATTAAAGGCGTGCACAACCACACCTGACATTAGTCTGTTATTTGTCACTGTGACCAAAATGCCCAGTAAAACAGAAAAGAAAGGATTTACGTGGACAAGTTTTCAGAGATTTTAACACATCAAGGTGGAAAGGTGTGGGCAGGACAGCTTACCTCATGGAGGTTGGGAGGGAGGAGAGAGCTTGGATTAGCTGGTACTCGCTCTTGTTGTACCTGAATCTCCTGCTTATGAGGTGGGCTTCCCTGTGCAGAATGGGGATTCCCTCCTTGGTCCATTCAATCAGCCTGTCAATCAAAATCAACCATCAGGGGCTAGAGATGGCTAACAGTGCTTAGGGCTCTTGCAGAGGATCTGGGCTCAGTTTCCAATGCCCGCAGAACAGTTCGCTACTGCTTCTGGCCTTTGGGGGTACCTGGGCACACGCAGTACACATAAACTTACCCAGGGATACACACTTTATATATACATATGTATTAATATGTTTGTATTATAGATTATGTTAACTATATATACCATTGTAACTGGGCCTGCTGGCATAGGTTTGTTGCAAGGAGGCCATTTATTTGTCCTGGCCTCCCAGAACTGAAATAACCACACAGAAATTGTATTAATTAAATCACTGCTTAGCTCATTAGCTCTAACATCTTATTGGCTAACTCTTACATCTTAATTTAACCCATTTCTGTTAATCTGTATCGCCATGTAACAGTGGCTTACCGGCAAAGATTCTTTTTTTTTAAAAAAAAATATTTATTTATTTATTATGTATACAATATTCTGTCTACATGTATGCCTGCAGGCCAGAAGAGGGCAACAGACCTTATTACAGATGGTTGTGAGTCACCATGTGATTTCTGGGAATTGAACTCAGGACCTTTGGAAGAGCAGGCAATGCTCTTAACCGCTGAGTCGTCTCTCCAGTCCCTGGCAAAGATTCTAACTGGCATCTGTCTCGGACAGAGGGTCCATGGTTTCTTCCTCTGCCTCTTCTTCACAGCATTTTGTTTAGTTTTCCCGGCCTAGCTCTGTTCCCCTATAGCTCTGCTATAGGCCCAAAGCAGTTCCTTTATTAACCAAAGAAAGCAACACATAGACAGAAGGACCTCCTACACCATGGGTTTATAATTCTAACTACTAGAAAGGCTGAAACGGGCAAATTGCAAGGCCTGGATTACAGAGTGAGTTCAAGGCCATCTTGGACAATTTAATGAGATGTCAATTCAAAATCAAGGGTAGCTGGGTTGTAGCTTAGTGGTAGAACCCTTGTCTAGCATACACGAAGGCATGAAGCTCTAGGTTCAATCCTCAAAACCAAGGTGGGAAAAAAATCTGTTTTAACAAATGAACTGTGGAGAAGGCTCAGTGGTTAAGAGTGCTTCTGCTCTCTTAACCTCAGTTAGAGGACCTCAGTTCAATTCCCAGTACCTAGATCTGGTGGGTCACAACCACCTGTAACACCAGTTTCCGGAGATCTGACACCCACGTCTGGCCTCCAGGGGCACCTGCATCCACACACATTAGCAGAAATAAATCTTTAAAAGTAATTAGCCATTGCACCCCATCCTTGAATTCTCCTGTGTATCCATGGAAATCCTGGTGGGCCTGCCTTCTCATACTTCCTGGGAGGCCCTGACTTTGGGGGACCCACTGTGTCTACAGCTAGTCATTCTGTCCCATACTCTCTCCCCTGAGCCTAGACCATTCCTGTAACAGCTTTGGCTTCCCAACACCTCCTTCCTTCATGTGGTCTCCATGTCCTGGGTCCCCCATCCCCCTGCAGATGGGAATGTTCGAGTCATCCTGCAGAAGACACCCCTGGGTCTTCAGCCAGCGCCTCACTTTCCTTCGGTGCCTTGGAATATGCTAAATGAAAAATAATGAGCGTGTAGGAACTAATAACAGGAATCACCTAATTAAATTAGGAAACAGACATCATATTACTGTAATCTGAAAATTGATATTAATAGAAAACGGTCCCAGCATTGTTATGCTAAAGGTTCCTAGGGGTGGGGAAATTAGAAGAGAAAACAGAAGAGACAAGTGGGACAGTCGTGGCTGATAGACGTGTGACTTATGTTTGCAGGGAGCTACGGCAAAACGCTAAAAATAGAAGCCGGGTCATTGTGTGGGTCTCATGAACTAATGGACAGAACTGGCTTTGAGAAACCGCACAGCTACACATAGGTACAGGATGATAATTCATAAAACGATACGGTGTAATTAAGCCTCAGGATGTGTGACCGTCTTGTTTTGGGGGTGCCAGGCTCTGACTTGGGCACCCTTGCCCTATGTGCCTTCACTCTGTGAGTTGCTAACCTCCACGTAGGCTTTTTTAAGTAGCTACATAACATAGGAATTGACAGGCCTGGATTCTGACTCAAATCTGGGCATGGCCCATTCTGTCCCCGCCTGTTGCCTTAATGTTAGGGTCTGGGTCTTCTATTTTTTTATGGTAATCTATTTTTTTCCCCAAGGACCTTTCTTGACAGAACCCTACAGATTTTGGCAGCATCTCAACTCCCTAATTGCAGGACCCACTGCTCTGGTAATGAGACCCAGGCCAAAGACACCTTCTGAAATTACAGTCCAGCCAGGACTCTGGTCCCCATTGTGTGCCGGCCCGGGCACAGACCCATTGGGGCTGATGGTTCCGATGCCTGCCCTGTCCCCAGGTGACCTGGTTTTAGATTCTTTCTCTCACAGTGCCTCATTGTCCCCTCCTATGCAAGGATGAATCAGACTGTTCTCATATGACACCAGTCACATGTCCAGAGGGGGTTCTTAGGTGTGGGGTGCCCTCTTTCCCACTCTGCCTGGGACAGAATTAATTAGAGAGTTGGGAGAGGAGGCAGAGGCTAGGACTGTGTGTGAGATGCCCCAAAATGACATCTAGTAGAATTGCCATGTCTGCACCAAGGCCTGGTGAGGAGCCCCATAAAGACAGAAGGCGGGGTGAATGTCCTGCCTCACCTCCTGGACCCCACACCTATGCCTGTCCTCACTCACCTGCTGACCGGGCACCTTCATGAACATTACCTGGCAGCTGAGACTCCAATCTCAAAGTGGCATGAGGTTCCAAGAGAGGCAAAGGGGATACCCCCATGTTTGTCTTCCTTATCTGTCCCCTGTCCTCACTTACCTGTCCTCAGTTCTCAGGCCCCAAACAGTGAGCCCTTTGAACACACAGCAAACAGAACAAGACACCCATTTCTAGTGGAAGTGGCCCAATGGGGTGGTGACAGCTCCAGCCTCCCAGTGAAATGCCACTACAATATAAACTAGGGAACTGGTTCTGAGCCGACCAGGGATCCAAAGACAAGATTGTTGCAACCATTTTGTCAACCCCTGGGCCAGCCCTGGTTATCGAAAACCGAGGGAGATGTGAGGCACATCCAACTTGGGAAGGCTCCACGGGGCCAGCTGCCTGTGGAAGGGTTATGCACCAGCCCCTCGCATTCCTGGGAACCCCATTCCTACGCTCAGGGTCCATGCAGATCTCTCTCCCTGACACTGTTTGCACTCTAGGAGGACCTCGTTTAGGCCCAAAGCCCACTGTTACATGCCTGCTGATGTCCTCATTAGGGAGCTTACTTCCCGGATTCGGGGCTCGGCTGTTTTAACTCAAATCACCGTAGAGCTCAGCGGAAGATTCTCTCATTTAAATTTGTTATTTATATGGGCAAATAGGGGAGCGTGTTTGCACCCATTCTGTGGTCCCCAACAGCAGCAGTCCGGGAAGCTCCAAACAGCTCCAAACTGGTTTCTGAGAGAGGG
>NW_004949776.1:0-4810 GCF_000317375.1 Microtus ochrogaster
ATACAGAAACTGTGTCATTACAACAGTTGCTTCTTACTGGCTAGCTCTTATACCTTAAATTAACCCATTTCTATTCATGTGTGTATCACCACGTGACTGTGGCCTACCGGTAAGGTTCTGTCTGGCGTCTCTCTCCTGAGTGGCTACATGGCTTCTCACTGACTCCGCCTACTCTTTCGCTCTATCTCTTCCAGCCAGACTATGTTCTGCCCTGCTATAGGCCAAAGCAGCTTCTTTATTCATTAACCAATAAAAGCAACACATATACAGGACCACTTCCCACTCTGGGCTTGGTTCGAGAGAGGGGCATTAATAAGCTGAGCATCTGTCATCACTGGATAAGGAACCCGGGTAATAACCAGAGGGTGCGGCTCAAGACCATGTGTTCCCTTGACTTGGCCTCAGACAGCGTGGGCTCGCCTTCTACTCTCGTCTACCCCCAAGTACGGGTCCTCCTGCTCTCCCCCCTCCGTCCCGTGCTCATTACGCCGACCAGCCTTGGTTCTTTCCAGGAATCACGTTTTAATCCCCAGGGAGCCTCCTCTCCAAGTGTGGCTGGCTTTTTGGAGTAGAAAGGTTGCAGGGTGGAAAGAAAGTGTGGTTGCTGTCTGGTTTTTGTTGTCGTTTGGGTTTTTGTTGTTTTTTATTTTTTTCTGGATTGTTTTTTGGTTGCTTTTGTTTTTGCTCTGCGGTACCATCAGGTCCTGGAGTCCCTGGATCACCATTGCTGGATGTAATTAGTCGACTAAGAAAGAGGGGGAGACAGGAAGCAAAACAAGTTAAGTCCTTTCTGGGTGTGCTGTTTTCAGAAGATTGCGTTAGGCCTCTGAGGTCGGAGGACGCAAAGTGAGATAAAACAGAGCAGCTGCTCCTCTGCCTAAAGCTGCCGAGAACCTGTGCAGGCCTCACCCTCGGTGCCTGTATCCCACTCCCGCCATTTTACACTCTGCCTAGGAGTTACTAGTTGGCATTCTGGCCTGGTGGCTCGAGCCTGGAATCTTATCTAGTTGGGAAGCTGAAGTGGGAAGATCACAAGTTCAAGGCTTGCCTAGGGTAGAGAGGGAGTTTAGAGTGAGCCTGGGAAACCTAACAAGATTCTGTCTCAAAATAAAAGTTCGAGGCTGGAGAGAGCTAGCAGTGAGAATTCTTGCTGAGGCTGGGCGGCGGTGGTGCAGGCCTTTAGCTCTCTGAAGGCGGAAGTGGGTGGATCTCTGAGTTCCAGAATGCCCTGCTCTGTAGAGGGTGTTCCAGGACAGCCTGGGAGGATTACACAGAGAAATCTTGTCTTGAAAAAAAGAGTCCTTTGCTGGTCTTGCAAAGGACTAAAGCTCCGTTCCCAGCAACCCCTGCAGCAGCTCACACCCACCTGTACCTCCAGCTCCAGGGCATCCGTTCCCTCTTCTGACCTCCTCAGACACTCACACATGTGTAATATACACAAGTACTCCTTGTTTCTGTTTTGTTTTGCTTTGTCCTTTTGAGACAGAGTTTCTCTGTAGCTTTGGAGCCTGTCCTGGAACTCACACTGTAGACCAGGCTGGTCTCGAACTCACAGAGATCCACCTGCCTCTGCCTCCCGAGTGCTGGGATTAGAGGCGTGCACCACCACCACCCGGCTAAGTAAAAAGATTTTTAAAGGAAGGTGGAGTAGTCAACAGGAGTAAGAACAGACGGGGCAGAGACTAGCACGCACAAGACCCTGGGGATTCAGTCCCCGGTACCACAAAAAGAATTTTAAAGCAAAACCCAGAAATAACTTTGAAATGATTCCAGTCCTCTCCCTGAACCCCTGCTAGGAAATTCTCCCTGGCCTCCACAGGCACACAAGGACGTGCCCGCAGTCACGCAGTCAGAGCCCCTTTGCCTCTCACCGTGAGTCGGGAATATTTAGGAGAGCTAGACTGGCGTGCATTCGGGAGACCTGATAAGACAAAGCACAAGTCACTCACCAGGCAGTTGTGAAGGGGGCTGAGGGTAGGAGCAGGCTTTTCTTGGGGGCAAGGCACAGACTGAACCTACCGGGAAGAATCCCCTCATTCTGTGATCCCCTGTTCCACACGTTACAGAGCTCATTTTGCTCTACTGATAACCTACAATTCACACCCTACCCTTCAACCTACAATTCACACCCTACCCTTCAACCATGACCACCTTCTCTGTCACACCCTACAGAACAGACCAGTGCCTTCCCAGTCACTATCCAGAAGCCTCTTTGCTGCCCTGGCTTGGTTCAAACTATCCAGGAGGAGGAGGCCACTTGGGCTGTAAAAGGTTATGAGTGCCAGGAAGGGTCAGACAGGACAGGGGCCAATAGAACTTCGGAACTACCCGGGCAGGAGGAAGGGGTCTGGGATGGATGCAAAACGCTGGCTCTCCTCACCACCTCTCCTCCGGGGTAACACACTCACCACGACCTGGAAGGATTGGGGGTCCACGCGGTCTACAGACTTGCTGCCCATCTTGTTGGGCCCCCGCTGGTCCAGGCTGGGGGTCTTGCCTTTGGGTGTCCTTCTGGAGATTGTCCTTGCCAGTGCTCTCTGTGGGAGGGTCCGGCTCCTTTGGTGGCTTTGGTCCAGGTGGTGGCTGGGGGTGCACCTGCTCCTGTGGCTGTGCAGGCGGTGGCGGTGGCTGTGGCTTTGCTGGTGGCGGAAGAGGCCCTTTTGAATCCTGATGTGGCTGAGATGTTTTCTCGGAATGCTGTTTCTTCTCTTCCTGTTTTTTTACTTCCTAGCAAGAAAGTCCCAGCAAGTGACATCCTCTGTCCTCACCAAATCACTTATCTCACAGTGGAGCGTGCAAGACAAAGGGGAAATGCAGACTGCTCAAAGTATCTCTAACCCCTGGAGTTAGAGGTTGAAGCTAGCCTAGGCTGTCTCGCTCAGGCCTCGGGTTCTGGAGTCACTGTGCTAATTCCCAGGGCTGGAGAGATGGCTCCATCCTTAAGAGTACATAGATTTCCCCTTCCAGAGTCCCCACCACGCACACCAGTAGTTCACAGCTGCCTGTAACTCCGGCACCAGGGTTTAGTAAATGTATCAAAACAGGTTTTCTGGATATGGTGGCACATGCTTATACTTCCAGAAATTGGCAGGTAGAGGCAGAAGGATTGCCACAAGTTGGAAGCCAGCCAGGGCTACATTCTGAGACTGTCTCAAAACCAAGGCACTGGGTAATAATAGCTCCGTAGGTAAGGTGCTTGCCTTGCAGATGTGAGGACCTGAATTAGATTCCACAGAACTCACAATAAAAAACTGGGCAAGGGGGCTGGAGAGATGGCTCAGCAGTTAAGAGCACTGGCTGCTCTTCCAGAAGCCCTGAGTTCAATTCCCAGCACCCACATGATGGCTCACAACCATCTGTAATGAGATCTGGTGCCCTCTTCTGGCCTGCAGGCACACATGCAGGCAGAACATGGTATACATAATACACTTTAGTACTGGGATCCCAGAGGTAGGAGGTTCCCTGGAGCTCAGTGGCCAACCAGCCTAGTTTAAGAGGCTTCAGGATCATGAGGATCCCTGTCTCAAAAAGCAGGATAGATGGCGATTGAGGGACAAAGCGAAGGCTGTCCTCAGCCTCCACCTATGTATTCACGTATGTGCATGCCCAAGTATGTCTATGCACACAGAAGAAATGGAAAAAAAATTAATGGTTTCACCTGTGTTCTCTGATTTTCATGTGTGGTTACCAGAAAATAGAAAGTCAGGTCTGGAGTTGCAGCTCAGTAGTGCAGCAAACTTCCCCAGTGTGTGCAAAACCCTGGGTTCTGCCCCAGCACCTTTCCCCACCAGACAAACCTTACTCACGTGGCACACAAAGTTTTTAATGTACCGTACAGTTTCAAAGCATTTGCAAGGAAGTATTCTTGTATTTGCATGTATGCACGTGAGCCAAGGAGAGGAAATCTAATCTCCTGGAACTGGGGTTTCTTGTGGTTTTGAGCCACCCTGTGGTTGCTGAGAACCAAACCTGGGTCCTCTGAAAGAGCAGCCAGTGTTCTTATCCCGTGCACCGTCTCTCCAGCCCTGACTTTATTGCTTTCAACTGTGAGGGGAGTATATGTGTAAGTGAGTGCAGCTGCCCGTGGAGCTGGATGTGCAGGCAGCCGTGAGCTGCCCCTACAAGGATGCTGCAGGAAAAGGAACTTGGATCTTCTGGAAGAGCACTCTTAACCACAGAGTCATCTCTCCAGCCACATGGACACTAAATTTTTATTAAAAGCATTTGAGCATCGGACAGTGGTGGCGCATGCCTTTAATCCCAGCAGTCAGGAGGCAGAGGCAGATGAATCTCTGAGTTTGAGGGCAGCCTGGTCTACAGATCAAGTTCCCAGAGAAAAACCCTGTCTCGAAAAAACGAAAACAAAAGCACTTGCACTCAGGGCTTAGAGCTGGCTCAGCACTGAAGAGTATTCGCAGTCCTCCCAAAGCACCTGCATTAAGTTTCCAGCACTCACATCGGGCCATTCAAAGCCACCTATAACTAATTCAAGGGATTTGACTCCTTTTGGACTCTAAGAGCACCGAAACACAACATGAAGATACACACACACACACACACACACACACACACACACACACAAACGTAAATAATAATCTGAGAGAATCAAGAGATGGCTCAGTAGTTGAGAGCACTGGCTGCCCTTCCATAGGACCCAGGTTCAATTCCCAGCAACCACATGGCAGCTCACAACCATCTGTAACTCCAGTTTTGGGATCCAACACCCTTTTCTGGCCTCCAGTGGTACCAGCTACACAGACATACATGACATACATGCAAGCAAAAAGTGCACATATGTGTGTGTGTGTGT
>NW_004949776.1:5415-6888 GCF_000317375.1 Microtus ochrogaster
GAAGGTTGTAATGATCAGCTTAGGTCTGGTCTATACAGGGCTACACAGTGAGACTCTGCACCCCCCACCACCAAAAAATAAATAAAACAAAAAAAAATGTGCAGTGGAAAAAGATTCACACAAGTTCTGCCAAAGATGCTTAGAAAAGTTTCCTGACATGTAAATTGGATTTCTATTCACAAATATATAAACTCATATAAACCGCAGCTCATTCTCACTAACCACATTGCAAGGATTCAGTATCACAGCCTTTCAGGCCATGGACCCCCACTACTCTCAACCAGCCACTAGGAGGCTGAGGTGGATGGACCTTTTGAGCCCGGAAGTTCATGGTCAACCCGGGCAAGAGAATGAGACCTCATCTCTTCAATAACCTTTTGGGCTTCATCTACCAGCCTACAACAGGAAAATGAGCTAGCTTGCCTCTTACCCCAGCAAACAGCTTCCCCAAGCTCGCAGTCCGCTTCCTAGGGAGTCTGTCATCCTTCCCCATTCACTGGTGCCCCGTAGAGGACCCTGATGGACCGCGCCCCTCTCATGCACCTGCTCTTGCTGCTGTTGCGCCATCAGCGCCTTCCTCCGTTCCAAAGCCATCTGCCGACGCCGAGCCTCCCAGTGGTAGGCACTACCCATGATGCTGTGATGATAGAAAAAGCTCGGCAGGGTATGAAGGGCAGGAAGAGCCGCCCAAGAGGATGCCACTGCTCTCAGACTCCTCTGTTGCCTCCCACCCCAGCCACACTGCCTGTTAGCTGGACCACCTCACAATGTGGTCACTGCCAGGGCAACTGGGCAGCCCCCCTGAAGTGTTGGAGGTTGAGGTAAAAGGCTCATGGGGAGCACCTGTCAGTCCTCCAGAGTCCTGAGGAAGAAAAAGATGCAGCCCCCCAGTCCGGGCTTTCAGTGGATCCTGGAGACAATCTGGCAATGCAACTTGCTCATTTTTCTCTTCCAGTGTCTCCCTCCAACCCTTGCCAAGGGGTTTCCTGACCCTCCGCTGGCCCCTCCCTCCTCACAAGCTGTTTGGAATTACCTTTCTAGAACTCTTCCACCTCCCGTCTCTCACTGTTCTTCCAGGAATCGTTTGCATTGAGTCAAACATAAAACACAAAACCCAGCTGAGCCACACTGTGGAGGGCTGGGGGTGGGAAGCAGCCCCTGGATCTGGGATAGCCTGTCGATTCTAAGTCGTGAGATCAGCTTGAGTTTTAGTGGGAGATGCAAGCTTTACCCTGGCTGTGTCACTCGGTGTCTCGGGGCCCAGCACTGTAAAGGATGCTGCTACGCTTAAGCGCCTGCCTTCAAAGTGGGCGCTCAGCCATGAAAAGCTGGAAGAACTGTCCCAACTCTGACGTGGGACAGGAGGGTCGCTTTGTCTGGCTGGATCCTTCTCCTTTTCTCAGCACCCTGGGGAGTCATCTACCTCTCTGGCTACTTCAAAACAATAGGATAGAATAGACAAAAACGAGACGC
>NW_004949776.1:10694-11180 GCF_000317375.1 Microtus ochrogaster
AAAACAAATTGTTTCCAAGACAGTCGGGGGTACACAGAGAGAGAAACCTTGTCTCCAAAAGCAAACACAAAATAATAATTTAAAAATGTATGTTCCGCCGCGACCCTGGTTCAATTCCCGGTCAGAAAACCAAGAAAAAAACATACATATGTTTAATTTGTTAACTTGTTAATTAACTTATATTTCCATTGCTATATTTCCATACCTCAATAGACAGAGGCAGGTTGAGCAAAGTAGAGTGTGCACAAAATACAAGCAAAATAACTTTCTTTAGAACCAGAGCAGATGTCCCCAAAGGGGTACACCGTTCCTGGAGGTACTACAATACCAGGTCGATGCGTGGAGTGGACGGAGCAAGCTCCTATTCCAACTCCTAGTTCCAAAAATCTACTTAATATATTGTCCTCGGATAGAGGACGTATCAGATATTAAACTGATAAGAACAGATACTACACTTGATCTTAGCCAAAAGGCCGAGAAGCGATA
>NW_004949777.1:0-2006 GCF_000317375.1 Microtus ochrogaster
GGTGGGGAAGGAATGATACCGAGAAAGACATTTCAACTCTAATATTTTAATTCTTAATAAAATGAGGGGTATTCATGTGTTAGTTATAACATTATTATTTTTTGTGATTAGAGATTTATTTTTTTGTGACTATGGATCTGGTTTTTCTTTTCTTTCTTTTTTTAAAGTTTTTATGTGCATTGGTGTCAAGCCTGTATGCAGGACTGTGTGAGTGTCAGATCCCCTGAAACTAGAGTTTCAGTTCTGAGCTGTTGTGTGGGTGCTGGGAATTGAACCCAGGTCCTCTGGAATAGGAGCCAGTGCTCTTGACCACTGAGCATCTCTCTAGCCCATATCACCAATATTTATATGTTTGAAATAATAAACAATGTTCTAGCATATCACTTGTCTGGAGTTTAACAGAGAAAGCCACCCCTAGTTAGAAAAAGTTCTGCTTCTCTCTCTTTTAAAAATGATTTATTTTTATTTTATATGTATGAGCATTTTGTCAACTTGTGCACCCATGTGTGTGCCTGATGCTGGGGGAAGCTGGAACAGAGCATGATTTTCTAGGTACTGGTCAGTTGTGAGCCACTGTGTGGTGCTGGGAATCAAACCTATGTCCCCTGCAAGAGCAGGCAGTCCTCCTAACCTCTGGGGCATCTTTCCAGCCCCGAAAAGCTGTGCTTCTATGAAGAGCTTCTGAGATAAAGGCACCCACGTAAATACCTGGCCCCTTTTAAGAATGAGCCCAGCACACACAGTTTTAGATGGAATGCAGAACTTAATTTGGATAAGGAGGAAGTCATCTAAATTTGTAACCGAAACATTTCATTTTGGCTTGCAAAGACTTTGGGGACTTGGCTCTTTTCCTTCCCCATCTTCATCTGCCTGTCTTAACTTTAGGATTTTACTTCTAGTATCTTCACAGTTCTGGTACCAGTCCATTCATCTCACACTGCTTGACACCTCCAAGTGCACAATTGTTCTCAGTTCTCTATGCTTGGGTATCTTAGCCCCGCGTTGGCTGACCGCATTCTTGCCAGCTCCTGCTATGTATGAGAGTGCCGTCTCCCCCGAGGATGAGTTAGCTTTCCCTCTGAACATCACTTGAATATCGAAGCCCCGAACAGTTTAATCTTCTTCTTTCCAGTCCCTGGCAACACATGGGTCAGCAGAGGCATTGGGGAAACGGAAGCACTGTTAGAACAAGAGAGTGCAAACCAAGTTCCACCTAGTTCTCCCCAGCACTGCGGGTGTCTAGTAATGGTTCCCATGGTCACCAAATCTCATCTCAGTGTGAAGATGTTTCTATTATCCTTTATATGACCTTGGAAGGGAGAGGGGAGAGGGAATAGGATGGAAGGCTTGTAAGCAGCTTTGAAGGGGGATTACAATGGCTCTGGACCCAAGAGACTTTCCACAAGCCACTCAGCACCGTGGGGCCTGAATGGACAAGAACCCAAGACTCTTCATTCTTGGCCACTGCACTTCCTTTCCTTTCACCCTCTGTGGCTTGAGAAAACAGCTGCCTCTTGTCATCTTGTTAAAAAATCATCCAAGGCTGGAAACAGGAAATGACTCTCGGGTCCCGAGGCAGTGAAACCGGGCCCTCTGGAGCAGGTGGCTTGGACACACCCACGATAAGAGGCTCTAAGAGAACAGATGGGCCTCAGGAAAGCAATATTAACCCTGCGCAGAGTCAGAGAAAGGGCTTTGTGGTTCAATCAAGTTAGAGCAGGTTTGGTTCCAAGGGTCTCGCGACCCTTCTCAGCGCACTCACACATCTGGATGTTGGATTGAATCCCAAAAGAAATTCATCCTTGAGGATCTAGGGACAGACTTTTGAACGGAACAAGAGAAGCGAGTGACGAATTGTCAGCTGGATGATGGCGACCAGGTGTTCATCATTAGAAGGTTGAACAAGATGCAGGCCATAAACAAGACACGGCATTAGGAGAAATGGAGAGGGTTTTGTCTAATTATTTTCAACTCTCAGCGCCAGCCCAGGGTCTGGGATGTGGTAG
>NW_004949777.1:2666-11168 GCF_000317375.1 Microtus ochrogaster
CATGTGCAGGGTGCCTGTGTCACGCCCCACCCTCGACCCGCAAGGATGACGCAACCACCGGAGCTCTTCTCACTGCAGTTTTCAGGACTTTATTTACAGCAATCTATCTCTATCTCCTTCTCCTTCTCTTTCTTCTCTTTGACCTCTCTCTCCGGGCAAACCTCTCTCTTTCCCTCTCTGTCTTTCTCCTTCCTCTTTTTCTCCGTTGACCTCTCCCCTCTCTCCTTTTTTCCTCTCTCTCTCTTTGACCTCTCTCAGCCCTTAAGTAGGCATGGGCTGCCAACCCCGAACTGCCAGGTGGGCACTGCCCATAGGCTCACGCATAAGCAAGCAGCTGATAATCATTGCGTGATCATAGCATAGGTCAGGCCTTAGCCATCTCAGGAGTTGATTATACATCTCCATCAGGTGTGATACCACGCAGCTCGCTACATGCCTGGCTTGTTACATTAGTGTTGGTGTGAACTTAGGTCCTCACGCTCGAACAGCAAGGACTCTCAACCTCTCAGCCCCTCTCCAGCATTCTTTTTTACCTTTTTAGGCAGGATTCCAGCTCAAGGGATAGTATTACCCACATTCAGAGCGAGCCTTCTGTTCTGCCAAACCTCGCAGGAAATGTCTTTACTGACCTGTCCAGAGGTGTACTTCCAAATCCAATTAAGTCAACACTAGTATGGAATAAGCATTTACACTTCAATGGGGGAGGAATAATACATAGCAAAGAAAGGGCGCGGTTAAAGCAAGACCAGAACCTAGCATGACAAATATCAGTCCTGTAGCCCCATGCCCAGCACTGGAGGCTCTTGGTGGCATGATCTGGGCTGCAGTGACCTTGGGTAGCCCCGCTCTCCTAGTCCCGCTTGCTTGTAGCATATGTAGCTTCTTCTGGAATGACTCTAGTCTATTCCTGCAGCTCTCTGTGGTGACCATTCTGTGTTATTAGCATCTCCAGCATCCGTATGGTAACAAACCTTACAACTTTGTGCAGAGGTCTGCTCAGGCATTCTTGCAGGGAATCAGATCCTGCTCCACATGGCCTGGCTTCAGGGATGTCCCGGAACTTCAGGGCAGGATTCCATGATGCTGTAACGCTTATATTTTTCATGCTTTTAAACTGTCAGTGATGCTCCCAAATTCTGCTGTCAGCTTGGGGCACAGTCTTGTCTCCTTCCTGTCATGGCTTTGTGTGCTTTGGTGGCTGAATCTGAGATTACTTGGGGGTAAGGAATCCCCTTTGGGGCAACCTCAGTTCAGCCTCTTTCCTTTCAAATGAATTTGCATTGTTGAAACAGAGAGGTTTTTATAGGTGGGATCTCACTCTCTGGGCACCTTTCTTATTGTCCCAGCACAGAGCAGAAGGTTTCTCTTGAATGGTGCTAATCTTTTTAATAAGCACAGCAGCCTTCTCTGCACCCACTTTGTAACTCAAAACTTGCTATGGTGCTTAGAATAAGAATGGCCCCCACAGGCTCATATATTTGAATGTTTGGTCTGCAGTTGGTGGCACTGTTTGGGAAGGATTAGCAGGTGTGGCTTTATTGGAAGATGTATGTCACTGGGAGTGGGCCCATGACATTCTCTAGTAACACTCTCTGCCTCAAGCTTATAGATCAGATGAAAACTCTCAACCACTGCTCCAAAACCATGTCTGCCTGCCTGCTGTCATGGGCTCTGACCCTCTGTAATTGTGAGTCCCAGTAAGTTCTTTTATTAGTTGCCTTGGTCAGGGTCCCCCTATCTCTCTCTTTAAAAACATAATTCTTTATTGATTCTTTGGGAATTTCACATCATGTACCTGCATCCCACTCACCTCCCAGTCTCTCCACATCCACCCCTCACCCCGTAGCATGCCCCTCCAAATTAATTAAAAACAAACAACAACAACAACAACAACAACACCCCTCCTTGCTACTCCATCTTTCCAAAGCCTCTTCATTCATCCTAGTGGCACTGGGAGCTGCGGTGTGTCACCCAGTATAGCCTTTTGTCTAATCAGTACCACCCGCAAACGACATTGCAGTGAGTCACTGGTCTGGTTCAAGGTCATACTATCATCACTGGATCCTCATTGAAACTCCTCTTGGATATCTGCTCTTGTCCTGCATCATCGAGATTATTGTTTGGCAGTACCAGCCCCTTTATATACATCAGCAGTTCACAGAGGAGGTAGATGTTAGGGTGGGCCAACCCAAAGCCCTGGGTGTGGGTTTGGGTTGTAGCTGAGCTGGTCTATTTGAGCCACTGGATTGCCCCCTGGGGTAAGGGGCAGAGCCAGCTCTCCTGGGTCTATGCCATTGGGGGCCAGCTCTCATATGCTTGTAATGAGAGGTGGGGCCATCTCTCCTGTATGCAAGGTGCCAGCTCTCCCATGGGGTGGGGGACCAGCTCTCCTTGCAGTGTCTAGGGAAAGACAGGGCCATCTGTCTCATGCCAGTGAGAGGCAGGGCTGGCTCAGAACAACCCTCTGATTTTAACCCACATTGGTTCCTATTACCTCTGTGGTATCATGGGACATGGACATCATCATGGACCCCAGCTGCAGAAAGAACGCAGACTCAGACATGCCCTTGGCAGCAGATCAGGCCCAAACATCAGGTCATGGTGTCTCTTAACCGCAATAGAAAAGTAACTAAGGCACTTGCTCATTCTCTTTTTCCTTCCCAAAGTGCGCATTTTCCATGTATTTCTGTGCTCTTTCCCTGTAAACCTGAGATCAGTCAGCAATTGTCCTGAAATTTCATCTGCCAAACAAAGTAAGTTTCACTCAAGTCTTCAGAACATGAGCAAAATGCAACTATTTTCTTTTTCTTTTCTTTTTTTCCTTTTTCCTTTATGTCAGAATGTGACATGACTAGCCTCCAATCCAGTTCACGGCAGTCTTTACCGCTTGCCTTTCTGCTAGCATTCTGGCCTTCCACATTAAAATGGCCCAGCTTATAACAGTCCAGGGCTTCTCTAGTCTACACTGCAAACGCTCTTCCATCACTGCCACAGAGCAGTACCAAAGGCCGATAGACTGCAGGGCCAGGCTAACCACGGCAACTTCACTTCCTTTCCTCATGTCTGTGGAAAGACACCTGACAAAAAAATCAAGTTAAGGGAGAAAAAACTTAGTCTGGCTCATATTTTGGAGGTATAATCCGTCATGGCTGGGAAGCTGTGACAATGGGTGTGGCTTCAGACGATGGTGGCAGCTGTGTGAGGTATCTGGGCAGCCATACTGTGTCTGCAGTCAGGATGAACACTGGTGCTCAGCTTGCCCTTTTGTTTCCTCTGTTCACACACTCTGAGACCTCAGTTCATGGGACGATACCACCCAGAGTCACTGTGAGTCATCCATTCTCAGGCATACCTGCCTGGAAGTGCCCAGGCAAGCCCAGGGGTGTGTCTTCCAGGTGATCCCAAATCCAGTCAAGTTGACAATGAGTGTTTGCCATCACAGCACCCTATTATAATGTAGTTGATGTCTTTCTATAACTCTAGAACTAAAACACAATAATTGGCCAGTCTATTTCAGTCCTACCCCAAGCTTGCCTCCTCCATTTCCCCCATCACCTGTAGGGAACATTTCTTCCCAAGGACCCTTAGCGGCAGAGGAGAAAGTAGATTCCTTTTGGGTTTTGAGATTTATGGTGTATTAAAGCCTGAAGAACCATCACCAAGACAGGGTGACAAAAATATCTATTTTAAATGGTTTCATGTGGCCAATTAGCATCTTTAATGCTCAAGTCATATTTCAATAGATCCTTAGCGTCTCAGTCTGGAAAATGTATAGTGATCCAAGTATTTGGGCTGAGGGAGGGTTTTAGACTTTGTGTGCACATACAAAACGTTTAAAACTGAATTAAATAATAGTAACCAATTAAATTGGTTGAGTGATATGTAGTGATATTCCCGTGATTAAAGTGTTTAAAGACAATATGTAGGCTTATAAAGACATTGTTTCGTAGTGCAGTTCAGGTGCTGTGGAGACTGGACATTTGCTGTGAGCTCAAGAAATAGGGTAAATAATTTCTGCAGCCATGCCAGTGTCTTCTAGGCACTCTGAGTCAGAAAGCATCTCAGGTTAGCGTCACCTAGCTGTGTGGTTTCTGTGTGCTACTTCTTCAGCTTTCTGCTTGTCATCAGTGAGAGGCGAGGTTGGACATCCCATGTTCGTCAGCATCACTCTGTTGCCTTCAGGGCAATCCCCCTCACTTGCCTGGCTGGGCTCATGACTCTTTGGGTCTTCATCTGCACATGTGAGGGTGGAGATGGGACAACCTGCAGTGTTGTGCCACATCGAAAGGCTTCTGAGCTCATGTCCCAGAAAACAGTGATCAGAATTAAAACACACAAAAAAGCTGCTGTGGTTTGGTACTCTGTGAGCTGTGGCTATTTGGATGCGCACCCAGGAAGAGCATCAACGTTTAGTCTGACTTTGGCAAATGCAGCACACCTAGCCATAGTCAGCCCTTGTGTGTGTGTGTGTGTGTGTGTGTGTGTGTGTGTGTGTGCGCGTGCGTGCATGCAAGCACACGCACGCACGTGTGCGCACAATCAAACCTAGCGCAGTGCCTCATGGTCAGCTGTAAGGAAGCCTTGTGGAACTAGTTTCTCTGGGATCGGGTGGAGAAGCTGTGGGGTTTCTTCTCCTGAGACTTGTTAGGCAGCTCTGTATGGATTTGTTGAAGAGGTGCCCAGAAACAAAGGCTTTGAAACTTAGAGAAGGACGCTGTCTTCCGAGGTTGAGTATACGTCAAAATATGGGTATGGATACACAAATTCCACGTTTGGAAAGCAGACTGACAATATATGCAAAAAACGTGCCAGTTGGAAAAAGATTGGCAAATGAAAGGCGTACATGGGCGAGAGCAATGCTCAGGGGAGAGCCGCTCCAGATCTGTAAATCTAAACACCGTGTGGGTACTCCAGCAAGGGCAGCTCCTGTTTGATGGGCACCTGTTCTCCACCAGTGTGCTGGGTAGTTTTTGTCAGTTCTACACGAACCGAGGCCACTCTGGAAGAGGAAACTTCTCTTGAGGAATTGTCTCCATCAGAATGGCCTATAGGTAAGACCGGGTCATTTTCTTGATTGGTGACTGATGTTGGCAGGTCTTGTCTACTGTGGGTAGTGCCATTCCTGTGTTAGTTGTCCTGGGTGGTATTATAAAGCAGGCTGAGCAAGCAAGGATGAACGTGCCAGGTTCCTCTATGACCTTTGCTTCAGTTTCTGCCTCTAGGTTCTACCTCGAGTTTCTATCCTGGCCTCCTTCAATGGTAGACGGTAACCCTTTCCTCCCCAAGTTGGTTTTGGTCAGTGTGTTTTCACAGGAACAGAAAGCAAGCTGGACCAATCAGGAACAGTGGGACGTGTTTTTCATACGGCATCCCATTTAATATTCCAAACATCCAAAACATCACTACTGCTGTTCACAGAGAATGAGACTGAGTCAAGGATTCAGGGAAACAGACAGATGCTCTTAAGATGAAGGAGAATTTTGGGTACTTGCCCTTGGCCTCCATTTATGTCAGTTACTTTTCTCGTCGCTGTGACAGCACAGCCACACTTTAGAAGTGGAATTCCTTCTGTCTCTGCCTACCTGGAGGTCATTCTTGAGTCAGATTGCTCAACCACCCACCAGCCAGTGGATGTGAAGAGAGTCCCTTGCAGCCCCAGCCTGCTCCTGTCCTGGCCCTCGGGTCTACTAGATGGACAACTTTGCTTTCTCTGTCTTCACTGTGAGTGAGCTATCCCAAGGTTCCAACTCACTGCTTTTTAACTTCCTGGGCTAGGCATTCTACAGCCCTGTCCCTTCCTTATGTCACCTATAGGTGATCCAGTCTGAATACCCCAGAGCCTCTCATCGGCCAACAGTGTAGGGAGAAAAAAAAGTCTGTGTGTTGGTCCTGCTAGCCAAGTTTTGTTCACACACGCCCCTTCATCCTTGTCTTTTACCCCATCAATAGCAGATTTGATTAGTTGTTTTTACTCACGGCAACCTTTCCCTAGCAGCTGAGGTTTGCTGGTTGACATCTGGGTCCTGTTCTATTCCTCTGAAGAACGTGGGTGTCACGAGTAAACAACAATTGCCGTTTGTCTTTTCCAGTTCACGGGGCTTGGGGTTACTGGAGTTTAGAGGGACACAGAGATGCCGTCAGTGCCCTGGTTTCGAGCCATGATTGGTGCCATGGCCGTGTTGTCTCATTGCACGTGCTGCACACAGCGGCCCGGCTTGGGACCAAACAGCGGAGATTCTGTCCCCGCCACCCTGGACACCTGTATAGGGTAAAGTTCAGGCTAAGAGAGTGGCAGTTCTGTGTCCTCCTGGCTCAGCCCCGAGTGACTTCACTGCTGGAGAATCGGCTCCAGTCCCGGGCCAAGGAACAGGTCAGGAGAGCAATCGCTGCTGCGCCTGCCAGCAAAACACAAAGGAGCAGAGGACGTGGACATTTTCTGAGTGCCCAATGCAGAATCTCATTTCGGTCTCACCGTGTCTGCGTGAAACCACACAGAGTCAACCTGCTGAAAGGAAGGAGACGGGTGGGGAGGGGAGGGAGGCTCTTGCTTGAAGATACACAGCTGGCAGAAACCGTGGCATGGGCTAGTTCTGAATCTCGGCTGCCTCAGTTTGCATTCCAGGGCTGCACCTGGAACCTTGAAGCAGGAGATAAACCAGATAGATGAGCCTGAACCCACACAGCAGGCCCAGTGAGCTCAGCTGTCTCTGAGACTCTGAGTCCATGACTCCCGTTCCTGGGTTCTGGTTGCCAATCTGGCAGAGCACCTAGAAGTCGGGAGACTCTGGTGGAGTAGATGGAATGTCTGTGGGGTAGAGAAGCTGCGCTTTCCTCTTCTCACCAACAGACGGCAGCAGAGAGCAGCATATGTCTGGCCTTGACGCTCCAGCAAGGCCCAGGGCTCATCCACGCACTGGATAGCATTTTGACACAAACGAGAACCATTTGGAAAGAGGGAACTTCAACAGAGAACTACCCCCACATTGGCCTGTGGGCACCCTGGTGGTGTATTTTCTTGATTAATGATTGATGTAGGTGGGCCCAGTTTAGCAGGGGCAGGGCCAACTTTGGGCAAGTGGTCCTGAGCGCTAGGAGAAAGCGGGCTGAACAAGCCCTGAGGAGAAAGCCAGTGAGTAGGTTTCTCATGGCCTCCACTTTAGTTCCTGCCTTGAGTTCCTGTCCTGATTTCCCTCAGTGATAGGTTTACAGGCTGCAAGACACAATACACCCATTTCCTCCCCACGTTGCTTTTGGTCATGGTGTTTAGCACAGTAATAGAAACCTAACTAAGGCAGCTGCTTGGGTTTGTGATTTGGGTGAGCTCATTCACTTTTGTGACCTTGCTTTCCTCATTCACTTGGGAATAATAATCCCAACTCAGGAAAAACCCTCACTTGGTACATCTAGCTAAACTTGAGTTCGTCTTTTATGTGAATTTCCTCCAAAGCCATTCCAGACTCGGGCTATGAAGCAGCAGAAATACAAAACAATAAGAACAACGTATAATTTTGCTTGAAAGTTCTGAGGAAACATTTTATCTTAAAAAAATAACAGAGGCCAGATGGTGGTGGTGCACACCTTTGATGCCTCGGGAGGCAGAGGCAGGTGGATCTCTGTGAGTTTGAGGCCAGCCTGTTCTACAAGAGCTAGTTCCAGGACAGACTCCAAAGCAACACAGAGAAACCCTGTCTCAAAAAAACCAATGAACAAACAAACAAACAAATAACCGGAAGCTTCCTAGAATTGTGGTTAGACAGTGATTTCTGTTCACTTTACCACTGGTTACACCTGGGTGTGAAGGCCCTTTAGGCACAGAAAGCCCATTCTCCTGAGGGCTGTCTACCAGAAATCCTTAGTCTTGACTGTGTGAGTGAGCGTGAGTACCGGTCACTTCACTTCAGTTATGATGCGCGCTGATAAGGACTGGCTCTCCTAAGAGCACAAACAAGGAGACCCAAACTGTGTCTGGAGGATCCTGGAAAGCCAGCTTTTAGGTCATCATGTGTCTAATGGACTTTTCATGCTCCTGTATTGATGATATATGGCATAAAAAGAAAGGGTGGTGTACACATGTGCATTTTCAGGAGCAATGATCAGGGGCTGCACCACCAGAGCCAAGCTTTTCTCCTGAAGTTTGTACTCTGGCCCTGCTGGTTCTGATGTCTTCAGTAGCTCTGCATGCTTCCTGGCCAGGTCTCAGTTTATTTTTCCGGATGTTTCCTGCTGTTTTCTCTTGTCCACTCTATCCCTCCCCATAATCAGGCTCCTGCCTGCTCCTCCCAGCTCCGCACCTCCTCTCACACCCAGGTTTGCTCTGAAGGAGCACCTATGTTGCTTGTTTATCTTTCTCCTTCCTGTTGAGTACAGTCCCAGTAGCCACCAGCCTTGTCCTCAAAGCCCACCCTGTGTCCCAAGCCCATTCCTTAGGACATGGGCTGCATACATTTGAGTCTTTGTTTCCACTTTTGAGCCATATTGTAGCATGGGTCACACTGTGTTGCA
>NW_004949778.1:0-689 GCF_000317375.1 Microtus ochrogaster
GAGCTCGGACACCTGTTCACAGGGCCTGGGTGTTCGTGCCATCTGCATCTCGCCTTAACGAGGAGCCGTTCTCGTTGTAGGCTTGAGGTGCCACAGTTTTTGCGGGTGTTTGCATGGCCGTGACCATGGGAGCCAAGCCATCCAGACTTACCACTCCGGCCTCATGCTTTAATGCCTTACTACACTCATCCATCTCTGTCCAAATAAGTGGCCCCATTAAAACTATACACGGCCGTTTTTCGGTTCCAGCCTTTTGCCCTTCCCCACTGCGGCTTCTGTTATGTCATGGCGTCTCTCCAACAGAGCAGACTACATGTGGTGGTCGCCATCTTGGCTGAGGGCCAGATGGGTCAGGTGACTTTTTCTGCCATCTTGGCTGAGGGCCAGATCACTTGACCATACTCGCCTGGTTTTACCCTGCCTCTTGAATCGGTTTTCACTAAACTCCTCATGCTAACTCTGTTAAATGTGTTTTGAGCAATGGTCAAATGCCTTTGACAGGGCCCGTCAGAGGCGTCCACATTGCCCAATTGTTGTTCACTCTTTCTACATATTTCTACGTATTATTTATTATATCTCATTTCAGACTACAAAACGTCTTATATTTTAAACTGGTATGTACCTTTAAGTCTCTTAAGCTGTTCTCTACCATTGTCAGTTCTGCCACTAACCTTATATTACAAGCAGTT
>NW_004949778.1:1529-3007 GCF_000317375.1 Microtus ochrogaster
CAAGGTGACCTCACCAAACAAATTTCAAACCAAAATTATCTCTTATGCTACAGTCATTATATGTCTAAAACTTCTGTTTTCACAAACCCAAGGAGTTCTCGTGAGTTCCAGTGAGCCGAATTAAAGAATCCACCTTAAACAGGTCAGATACATCCCCCTCAATCCCTTGGTCCTAAATTTTTCCCCCTTAATTTAACTTTGTTCTTTTTTCTGCCAATACCTTAAACAGGATAAGAAACACCAGACATTTCCATGCCACAGACACCGGTCAAAAGCAAAGAGACCAGCTATGCCAGGATGTGACCAGCACCCAGCCTTCTCTCGCGCCCTCCCCAAAGACGACGCCCATAATCAGCCGGAAGCAGTCTTGAGAGTTCGCCGCCCCAGTTACTTTGGGCTGTGGTGCCTGGTCTCCTGCTTTTTATTATAAGGAAGACCTGGGAATGTTGTGCTTTCCTGTCCCTTTAAGGGATAAGCCACGCCCACTCCCATTACCTCTGACCTGCCCGCCGCCATCTTGGCCCCTTCCTTTTCTGCTTCCTTGACGTGCACACGTGTTTTCTCTCTCTCTCTCTCCTTTTCTCTCTTTTCTCTCCTTTTATCTCTTCTCTCTTTCTTTCTCTCTCTCCCTCTCTCTCTCTCCCTCTTCCTTAATAAATACTTATGGCTATTTCCTGTGTTTATGTGTCTGTTACCTGCCGCCACTGCCCGCATGGCGCGTGCCCTCCCGCTGGTGGGAAGCTGTAGCCACTTTTCTCATGCCCCCGGGATAGTTTTTAAGAATAACAGATGTGCCGGGCGGTGGTGGCGCACGCCTTTAATCCCAGCACTTGGGAGGCAGAGGCAGGCGGATCTCTGTGAGTTCGAGATCCTTGCCTGGTCTACAAGAGCTAGTTCCTGGACAGGCTCCAAAACCACAGAGAAACCCTGTTTCGAAAAACGAAAAAAAAAAACAAAACCAAAAACAAAGAATAACAGAAGTGACTTACATTATAGAGCTTCACAGATGCAGAAAAACACAACACAGAAACACATGAAAGATGGGACATCAAGACAGTGTGACTCCTCCAGCACAATCCTAACACTTCAACAGCCAATTAAAAGGTAAAAAACATTGAAATTCCAAAGAATTCATGACCTCAAAGAGAAGCAACCCTGGAAAAGAAAGTCAAAAGCAAGGGTGAGAAATTACATAAACAAATGGAAAGGTGGTTTGTGGGAGGGGGAACACGGAAATGTTACAAGTGCAAAGAGTGAAGGCCTCTGGGAGGGCTTCTCGAGCTGCTGCCACCCACCATATTGACACAAGATGCAGCGTCTCTACATGGTGCTTCGTCTATATGCTGCCAGTGCAAGTGGGAAATGCATCAGTGCCTCACAAGCCTTGCTGCAATCACAGCAGTCACTCCACAGAGATCCGAAAGCCACTTCGTGTGTGTGTGTGTGTGTGTGTGTGTGTGTGTGTGTGTGTGTGTGTG
>NW_004949778.1:3796-8196 GCF_000317375.1 Microtus ochrogaster
TGAGATCCAGGACAATCAAGGCTATGTAGAGAGATGCTGGTAAGAGAGAAAGAAAGAAAGAGAGAGAGAGAGAGAGAGAGAGAGAGAGAGAGAGAGAGAAAGAAAGAAAGAAAGAAAGAAAAGATTGTAATGTAGGGTTGATGTGACCTAGTCTTGCCCACAGCAAGCATGACCACAAACACCCAGATTATAAACGGAAGGAAAAGGGGGCCTCTTGAGTCTGGGAAGATCTCTGTCTATGACCAGAAACAACTGAATGTTTGCTCCACTGGCAACCCGTCTCACACGCTCACTTTTCCTTCCCCAAAATTGTGACTTAACTCCCCACTCAAGAGGCTGATTTGCTGGGAAAGGTTCACTCGTGTTCTTGGCTGAGGCAAAGGGTCCTTCACGGGTCTCATCAAGAGGCGGCAACATCCATTGGAACTGTCTGACTCCATCGCTGCAGAGAAGCTTGCCGTAGCTTCCATCCCCTGCTCCAGGGGTCCCACACAGACTTCCCTGGAGGGAGAAGCATCTAGAAAACAGAACTTGTCCTGTCCCTAGGCACTGGCACCCTACGCAGCAGAACAGAGGAAGCCATGGCTGAGAACACTCTGACATACTGTGGAGTCATGGTGAAGACACCTGGACCAAAAGGGTGGCTTAACCGAAATAGGCTCTCATAGGTCAGTCGGCAGGAAACAACTACAAACAGGGAGAGCTGGGGAAAGCTGTGTAAGAGGCAGAGAGGTAGCCGGGTGATGGTGGCTCACGCCTTTAATCCCAGCACTCGAGAGGCAGAGGCAGGCAGATCTCTGTGAGTTCGAGACCAGCCTGGTCTACAGAGCTAGTTCCAGGACAGGCTCCAAAGCCACAGAGAAACCCTGTCTCGAAAAGCAAAAACACAAACAAACAAACAAAAGAGGCAAAGAGGCAGAGAGGTCAGTCAGCATGACCTTGAAACTCCCCCACCAAAAAAGCCAGTTGTGTCAAATACTTACGGAGCAGTTTGTGAGCTAGAGCATGGAGAAAGAGTGGAGCCACCAGAGATGAGTTAGCCTAGCTCCACAGTTCACTCTGGGCAGGGCTTCCTCCCAACACCAGACCACCCTATGATGACAAGGCTGTCCATAAAGCTGTGCCTCCCTGAGCCCATGTGTACATGTGGAGCCCATGTGTACATGTGGAGATGAGTGGGTTAATTAAACTAGTCTCTAACATGCAAAAACAGTAGCAGGCCTGGAACGCTCGGTGCTAGCCAGAGTTGTGAGGACGAATCACGGAAACCCTAGGGAACTGGGGATACTACAGGAACCCTGGCGCTCCACTGGTTCTTATCCAGGAGGTCAGAGGTCAGTTGCTAAGGCATTTGCTTCCCTTAGCTTTGCCAAAGGCAACCTCTGACATGGTTACTATGGTAACTAGTAAGGTACCTGAGTTTTTCAGAAAGCGAGTCACCATCTATTTCAAGCCAGATGAGACCACTCATCCTTCATGTGGGCTTCGTGCCTCTGAATAGCAGAGAGTCAAACAATAGCCTGGTAGCAAGTAGCCACCAATTTCTGAACATGCCCTCAGAGGAGCCAGGAGGGTCTATCTCACAGGTACAGGACTCTCTCAGCCATTCCTCCCCTCACGCCACTCAACTTCCTCCATCCCCTCCAGAGAATTTGACACCTGCTCTCCTGCCTCTGTGTGTAGTGAAGAAAATTTTCTCCTCATCAAACCTTGCCCTTGGTGTGATTGGCGCTAAGAGGTAAACAGCCACCTCTGGGCTCTGTGACGTGTCTTCTGAGAAAATTCACCAACTACGTCTCTCTCTGGGAAACCATGAAAACCAGAAATTTCCTGCAAGAGACTTGATTGAATGTTGGCTTTAACAAGAAAAGGTTTCAAAGCAGGTATTATAAGCATGTCCCCATACAAAAACCCGGTGATGAGAAGTAAGGGGAGGTGAGGCACCATGGCAACACATAAGAAGAAAGTGTCAGTAAGCATAGAGACAAATGGAGAGTCTGTGGTCAAAGCTCAGCAGCTGGACTCTTCTGGGTTTCCACAGAGCACAGTCGCTGTCATGCCCTCACTTCTAATCATAGCCAGAAAAAGGCGAAGAAAGCCCATCTCAGCCACAGTCCTTATATGGGCCGGAAGACTGAACCCAGTGTGCAAGACCACTCTAAAAACTGGAAACAAGCCTGGCGTGGTATAATCCCAGCACTCGGGAGGCAGGGGTAGATGGATCTCTGTGAGTTCGAGGCCAGCCTGGTCTACAGAATGAGTTCCAGGACAGCCAAAGATACACAGAAAAATCCTGTCTCAAAAAATGGGGGGACGGGGAGGGGAATTCCAAAAAAAACTGGAAACAAAATTTGCATATGTGCAGAACCCTGAAGGCCTGGGGACAGAGGAGGAGAAGCCCCAGATGCTTCCTACAGAGGGTGCAATGATGTTCTTAGACTACACAGAGATCCTTTCCCCCTGAGCCAAGGCTGCTTGTTAGGAGGCCCTCACTCACCTTAGCCTGGTCTGCCTCTCTGTTCCCTCAGAAAGAAAAGGAGAGATGGAGGAGCCTCGGAAAAGTCACAGCCAAGCGAGGACTCCAAACACTGTGGCCAGTCACAGCCCCACAGATCCATCACCGCTGTGACAGTTACCATATCTACAGCTCCTCGTCTCCAGGCACCATCAACTCTTCTGAAGAGCAAATTAGCAGGCTCTAACTCTGAAAAAACTCAATTAGCAGGGAGAAAAACAGGATACTGAAGGAAATGTCAGAGGCTGACATTTCAGTTTCTGCAGCTAGAGTCTGACCTTAGATCAGATAAACATCAAACCCTAAAGGACCAGCGGCCTCCGTCTCTCATAGGCAACACGGTAAATGCTTCTCTCCGGCTTGTCATTCCTGATCACAGCCAAAACTAACCCTGGAATTCTAAAAGTATAGAAACATCAGAACCCAAATTAGTTCAGATGTTGTGATTCTTACTGGGGCTCAAGGATAATAAATTTTATTTAAAAAAAAACCAGCATAATCTGTTTGTGTTGTAGTTGTTTAGTGACCATGTGTGGTGTAGCCCTGGCCGCCTTCAAACTTCCTGTGTGGCAGGGGATGAAGTTGAATGCCTGATCCTCCCACCTTCGTGCTCAGGTACAAGGTTTACATTCCTGGGTCTCTGGGCCCACTTCGTCTTTTCGTGTTTATGGTGTAAGTCCTTTCATGTTGCAGCAGGGACTGAACCCAGGGTCTCGCATGCCCTGTGCGTGTGCTGTCAACTGTGCATACTCAGCTTTTCCATCCTCTTAGCTGACCTAACAAAATGAAAGATCTGCCAGGACTGCTACACAGAGAAACCCTGTCTCAAAAAACCAGTACCAAAACAAACAAACCAAAAAACACAATTAAGGATTTGCTGAAACAATGTACATTGCTAGGTGTAGTAACACATGCTCATAATTCCAGCGCTTGAGACGTCGAAGCAGGAGGATCACGAGTTGAAGGAAACCTGAATTCTATAGTGAGTTTGTGCTGGGTAGATTTTTTTTTCTTTTTGTTTCATTTTTTGTTTTTGAGACAGATTTTCTCTATGTAGTCCTGGCTGGCCTGGAACTAGTTCTGTAGACCAGGCTGGCCTTGAACTCAAAAAGATCCACTTGCCTCTGCCTCCCGAGTGCTGAGATTAAAAGTGTGTGCCACCACCGCCTAACCTGTGCTGGCTAGTTTTATGCCAATTTGACACAGGCTAGAGTCATCTAGGAAATGTGAACCTCAAGTGGAAAAACATGTTTCTATTGGCTGGGTGGTGATGGCACACGCCTTTAATCCCCAGCACTCGAGGCAGAGGCAGAGGCAGGTGGATCTCTGTGAGTTCCAGGCCAGCCTTCCTGCGAGAGCTAGTTCCAGGACAGGCTCCAAAGCTACAGAGAAACCCCGTCTCGAAAAACCACTAAAAAAAAAAAAACCTACACAAAACCAAAGCAATTGGTTTCCCACGTGATGCAATCCCATTGCAACACAATTACTGTTATTTACATCTTGGGATTTCCCATTTATTTCCCACAGGAGCTGCTAGCCATCAATTGAAATTTCACCTCAGGGTTGTGCTGGGGACAATGAAGCCAACCTTGCCAAGAGAATTGTCCGGCAGTACACAGAACACCATACCTGCATCCACTCTACCAGGATCCCACGGGAATCAGCACACAGACTGCAGGTAGTGTCCTTGACCAAGGTCAAAGCCCTCCTGCGTCCTGCTCTGCTACAGTAACAGCAAGCAGAAGCTGACACCCTAAAGTCTTTATTGGAATGGTCTGCCCTGTCCCTTTAAGAGAGGAGCCCGCCCCCCCCCCCACTGAAGCTTCTAGCCTGAGTCTCTCTCTCTCTCTGTTTCTCTCTCTCTCTTCCTCTCTCTCTCTCTCTC
>NW_004949778.1:9921-11155 GCF_000317375.1 Microtus ochrogaster
GAGGCACACAGGCATATATGAAGGAAAAACACCCATACAGAAAAACTTAAAAAGTAACAAGTCTGTCTACCACCTCATCTCCAGTCAGCAAATGAAAAAGGGAGTGGTAACAAAGTTGTCAATCCCTGTCCTTGGTCACGGGGCCAGACACACAGTAAGCCCTGCGTTTCCTTTCTCATTCTGCCAGATTCTATGCTTTTCTGAAACTGCAGAGGCACGTTAGTTTCTGCTGACTCCCTCCTTGTTCCGCTCTGTGGCATCTGGGTTGGGAGGGGTTTACTCAGAAGAAAGGAAACTTTAACAGTGTGGTTTCCTTTTCACAACATAGACGGTGGGCAAGATGTCTCCGGAGGTAAAGGTACTTTTCACCAGGCTTATTGACCTGAGTTCAGTCCCTGGAACCCACATAGTAAGGGAGAATTGATCACCTCCCACAAATTGTCTTCTGTGCTCCATGACTGTATGCACACCAAACACACACACACACACACACACACACACACACACACACACACACCCTAAGAATAATGTTTTGGGGTGGGGTTTCATAGAGTTTCTCTATGTAGCCCTGGCTGTCCTAGACTTGCTTTGTGGACCAGGCTGTCCTTGAACTTCACAGAGACACACCTGCCTCTGCCTACAGAGTACTGGGATTAAAGGCATGTGCCACCATGCCCGACTCCCTAAATTTTTTTCTTTTCTTTTCTCTTCTTTCCTTTTCTTTTCTTTTGGTTTTCGAGGTGGGCTTTCTCTGTAACTTTGGAGCCTGTCCAGGAACTTGCTCTGTAAATCAGGATGGCCTCAAACTCACAGAGATCTGCCATTTGCTGCCTCTCTGGGTTTAAAGGCATGCACCACCACTGCCCGTCCTAAAATTTTTTAAGGTAATATAATTTAGAGTACGTGTGTGGTTGGAATAAGAATGGCCCCCGCGGGGCCTGGAGAGAGGACTCAGCGGTTAAGAGCTGCTCTTCTGGAGGTCATGAATGCAAATCCCAACCACCTCGTGTTGCTCACCACCATCTGTAAAGAGATCTGGTGCCCTCTTCTGGCCAGCAGGCACACGTGCAGGCAGAACATCTCCAAGCAGCTCCAGTTTTTATAAGTGCTACAAAGAACATATTGGTATTTTAAAAGAACCCCAGTAACTTAAATAGAACGTTCCTCTCTGATTTTCCATTGGCACGTTCAGTTTGAGCTTAGAGCTTTTACCAACCTTCAGTCGTCAGCAATA
>NW_004949779.1:0-495 GCF_000317375.1 Microtus ochrogaster
CGAACGAGAATTTGGGTGATTGCCAGGTAGTCAGTTGTCTCTGTCATTTTTGGCAAATTTTGGATATTTCTCATTTGTTAAGTAACATTTATTCCCTTCTCAGATCTTTGACGGAACTGAAGATTATATAATTGTAATTACTCTCTACATTATTTAGACTCCTTGAGATAGAGTGTCTGGTACAACTTTCGTTCTCAATATTGTTTGTTATATTTATTATTTGTTATTATTGTTTCTAGTTGTAGTTAGTTTAGCTCTGTCTTATTTAGACAAAAAGGGGGAGATGTAGAGAG
Source organism: Microtus ochrogaster (assembly GCF_000317375.1). Taxonomy (NCBI): domain Eukaryota; kingdom Metazoa; phylum Chordata; class Mammalia; order Rodentia; family Cricetidae; genus Microtus; species Microtus ochrogaster. The sequence goes on from NW_004949779.1 coordinate 294, forward strand.
AGCCCGCCCTTTGGGAGCGGGACGGCCTCGGGCAAATGTTTATAAATTGGGGTGCACAGACGCTGGGGTTCCCTTTCTGTTTCCTGTTTCTGGGCATCGCTGGAACATCGGTTGCGTGAGTGTGTTATTTACATTAAAGTTGTATCATCTTATACCAATTGGTCTGCATTAATCCGATCTGCCTTCACTCTGGCCTGAGATG
>NW_004949779.1:1050-4331 GCF_000317375.1 Microtus ochrogaster
AGCCTGGTCTACAGAGATAGTTTCAGGACAGCCAAGTTTAGGCAGTTAAAGACAAAACACCACCACTAAAATATCAGTAACTAACAATCATTGGTAATTAATATCTCTTAATATCAATGGACTCAATTCCCTAACAGAATGGATGTGAAAACAAGATTCACCCCTTTGCTGCATACAAGAAACACATCTCAACATGAAAGACAGACATTAATTCATATTAAAGTATTTGAAAAAGATTTTCCAAGCAAATTGACTCATGAAGCAAGATAGTGTGACCATTTTAATATTTAACAAAATAGACTTCCAGCCAAAATTAATCAAAAGAGAAAGGAAGGATACTCATCAAAGGAAAAATTCACCAAGAAAAAAATCTCAATTCTGAACCTCTATGCCCCAAATTACGTTTACCTTGCTATTCCAATTTCTGGCTTCTCGTCAACTATGTGTTCCCTTTTGAATATTTCTGGCTTCTGTGGCTAATCCAAGTTATATATTTCCACTTGAAGATTAGTAGTTAGGAGCCTCTACAATTTCCATTGTAGTTAGAAGTTCAGTGGCAGAATATGTGTCATTTGTATTTTGGGGTCTCTGTCAACTCATTTTAAATAATCTTTTCTAGTTCCATCCATCTACCTGCAAAGTTTATGATGCCATTTTTCTTTACTTAGAAGAATAATTAATAATATATAGGTGCCACATTTTATTATCCATTCAAGAGTTGGAAGTCATTTAAATTGTTTCCATTTCCTAGTTACTGTGAATAAAGAAACAATGAATATAGCAAGTGACTATTTGTGGAGTAGGATGTAGAGTTCTTTGGCATATAGCAAGAAGTTGCATAACTAGGTTGTGTAGTAGATCTAGCTTTAGACTTTTGATGACTCTTCATATTGAATTCCAGAGTAACTGTGCCCATTTTCATTTCCCCAATAGTGAATGAAGGTTCCTTTCACCCCACTAACTCCCACCAACATTTGCTGTTAATTGTTTTATTGGTTTTAGATATTCTAACTGGTGTAAGATGAAATCTCAAAGTTGTTTCAATTTGCATTTCACTATTTGCTAAGAATGATGAGAAATTTTGAAATATTTCTTGGTCATTTTTATTTCTTTTTTTTATTGAGAACTCCATCTAGACAGTCTTGTCTTCTGACCATCTGCATTTCCTTCACCTGGAAGTGATGGGGTGAAAAGAGCTGTTTTAATGAGATTTGTAGAGATGGCCTGAAGTCACGTTCCACTAGGGGGCACTGCAGGGGTTCTAGAAATTACTTTTTCTTAAATTGCCTAGAGATTTGAAGACCTGAGAACAGACATAAGGAAATAAGGCACTCCACTCACAAAGCAAGGAGTAGAGGTGATATTGTAGAGATCACCTGGATCTTTAACTCTCAGTCATTCTGTAGAAAATCACAGACATCTAGAGCCTGTTCAGTGGATTTCATGTGTCTATCTATATATTTTAAGAACAATTCTTTGAACAGATATTAGCAAAATAAAATCTTTCTGGGCATTATGAAGATGGACACTCAAAAGAAAACATCTCCACTGCTCTCTTTTTTCAGTTTTATGTTTATAATTTCCCAAACTCAAAGAAATATAAATTATTCCAATATCATCATTCATCATATCACACACAAACACACATATATATATATGTATATGTGTGTGTGTGTATATATACATATATACATATATATGTATACTTTAAACTAGAAAAAGGAGAAATAACTACTTGAGAAGGAAAACAAATTATGAAAGAATAGAGGGGAGAGGCCTTAATGACCTGGAGCAGGCAGGCATTCATAGCCTGATCTCTATCAGCTGTATTTTCCTGCACAGCACAGTGGAAGAGTTGGACAGAAGCCAAGCGATGGAAAATAAATCAAGGTAGAAACAGGGCAGCACATGTCTTGTTTTTCTTATAACCAACAAAACTCTGTTGGAAATATTTTCTATGTACATGATGATCTTAATAGCAAGAAATTCCTTTTATTCTGTTCACTGCATTGCATGCTGATGTGTCAGTGTAATTTAAGAGTCCTGCCAGGACTTCCTTGTTGGCTCTGTTAATTACAATGAAGGGTGGACATATGCCCAGCAGTAGATGGCCAACACAGAATGAATCCAATAATGTTATTGCATGATATTGCTTAGTGTGAACATATTTTCATCTTAACTGGTCTTTTGTCTGTTTGTATGTATTTTGTGTTTTTAAGCAATTTCAGGTGTGTATGTGTGAGAGAGTTTCTTCTTTGTTTTGTTTTTCTTTTTAAATTCTATTCTGTTTGGGTTCTCTTTGTCTCTTTGGTTTCTAAAAAGAGATAAAAAGAAAGAGCATGGAGTTGGGTGAGTGAGAAGGTCTGAAAGCTCTTGGAAATGATGGAGGAGGAGAGACAACGATCAGAATATACTGTTGAAAAAATTTCAATAAAAAAGTCAAAAATCTTGCTAGGATTCTGCAAGGCTCTCCTTAACCCACTGGAGCTATTAGTCTCACACCAGCCTTCTGCATTTATGAATTCCTTTTCCTCACACATCTTCCCCCAAGCTCCCATATAAGAAGTGTTACATTAGAAATTGAGTGTCCTGGGCTCTACATCATTGTCCTCCACAATCGTGTAGTGGAGGTGGGTGGAGTTTCTTGTTCAGATGAAAGAGGAAGCTCAGTGATTAGGAGAGAACTGCTGTGTGTAATCACAAGGGTGTCTGGTCACAAGACTTGGCACCATCACAGCTGGAGAGAAGACGCCCCAACAATTGGACAGGGACAATGGAGAGGAAACTGGGAGCTGTGCTGGGGATTCTGTGCATGTGGATTTGCTGTAAGTTGTGCTCACCTAAGTTGCTTTAGGGATTCTGCAAAGATGTCAGTGGTGAAGGGGGAATGACCGAAAACAGGTCCTGTGCAGTCATCCTTATGGTGTCTCCTGGGATATTTGATAAAACCCTTCATGAATTCTGAATTACTTTTATGTTTCCAAGCAGGGGTGAGAGGAGTTGAGGTGGAGCAGAGTCCTTCAGCCCTAAGTCTCCAAGAAGGAACAAGTTATGTTCTCACATGCAACTTTTCTACAAGCATGAGAAGTGTGCAGTGGTTCCAGCAGAATTCCAGGGGCAGCCTCATCAGCCTTTTCAACCTGACTCCAGGAACAAAGCAGAATGGGAGGCTAAACTCAACCTTCAACTCTAAGGAGCGCAAGAGCACCCTTCACATCAGAGATGCCCAGCTGGAGGACTCTGGCACCTACTTCTGTGCAGCAGAGGCACAGTGCTTCCAG
>NW_004949779.1:5931-6563 GCF_000317375.1 Microtus ochrogaster
CTTTGGTTTCTAAAAAGAGATAAAAAGAAAGAGCATGGAGTTGGGTGAGTGAGAAGGTCTGAAAGCTCTTGGAAATGATGGAGGAGGAGAGACAATGATCAGAATATACTGTTGAAAAAATTTCAATAAAAAAGTCAAAAAATCTTGCTAGGATTCTCGAAGGCTCTCCTTAACCCACTGGAGCTATTAGTTTCACACCAGCCTTCTGCATTTATGAATTCCTTTTCCTCACACATCTTCCCCCAAGCTCCCGTATAAGTGATACATTAGAAATTGAGTGTCCTGGGCTCTACATCATTGTCCTCCACAATCGTGCAGTGGAGGTGGGTGGAGTTTCTTGTTCAGATGAAAGAGGAGTTCAGTGATTAGGAGAGAACTGCTGTGTGTAAGCACAAGTGTGTCTGCTCACAAGACTTGACACCATCACAGCTGGAGAGAAGACGCCCCAACAATTGGACAGGAACAATGGAGAGGAAACTGGGAGCTGTGCTGGGGATTCTGTGCATGTGGATTTGCTGTAAGTTGTGCTCACTTAAATTGCTTTAGGGATTCTGCAAAGATGTCAGTGGTGAAGGGGGAATGACCGAAAACAGGTCCTGTGCAGTCATCCTTATGGTGTCTCCTGGGATATT
>NW_004949779.1:6718-11147 GCF_000317375.1 Microtus ochrogaster
ATCACAGACATCTAGAGCCTGTTCAGTGGATCCCACATGTCTATGTATTTTAAGAACAATTCTCTGAACAGATATTGGCAAAATAAAATCTTTCTGGGCATTATGAAGATGGACACTCAAAAGAAAACATCTCCACTGCTCTCTTTTTTCAGTTTTATGTTTATAATTTCCCAAACTCAAAGAAATATAAATTATTCCAATATCATCATTCATCATATCACACACAAACACACATATATATATATGTATATGTGTGTGTGTGTATATATACATATATACATATATATGTATACTTTAAACTAGAAAAAGGAGAAATAACTACTTGAGAAGGAAAACAAATTATGAAAGAATAGAGGGGAGAGGCCTTAATGACCTGGAGCAGGCAGGCATTCATAGCCTGATCTCTATCAGCTGTATTTTCCTGCACAGCACAGTGGAAGAGTTGGACAGAAGCCAAGCGATGGAAAATAAATCAAGGTAGAAACAGGGCAGCACATGTCTTGTTTTTCTTATAACCAACAAAACTCTGTTGGAAATATTTTCTATGTACATGATGATCTTAATAGCAAGAAATTCCTTTTATTCTGTTCACTGCATTGCATGCTGATGTGTCAGTGTAATTTAAGAGTCCTGCCAGGACTTCCTTGTTGGCTCTGTTAATTACAATGAAGGGTGGACATATGCCCAGCAGTAGATGGCCAACACAGAATGAATCCAATAATGTTATTGCATGATATTGCTTAGTGTGAACATATTTTCATCTTAACTGGTCTTTTGTCTGTTTGTATGTATTTTGTGTTTTTAAGCAATTTCAGGTGTGTATGTGTGAGAGAGTTTCTTCTTTGTTTTGTTTTTCTTTTTAAATTCTATTCTGTTTGGGTTCTCTTTGTCTCTTTGGTTTCTAAAAAGAGATAAAAAGAAAGAGCATGGAGTTGGGTGAGTGAGAAGGTCTGAAAGCTCTTGGAAATGATGGAGGAGGAGAGACAACGATCAGAATATACTGTTGAAAAAATTTCAATAAAAAAGTCAAAAATCTTGCTAGGATTCTGCAAGGCTCTCCTTAACCCACTGGAGCTATTAGTCTCACACCAGCCTTCTGCATTTATGAATTCCTTTTCCTCACACATCTTCCCCCAAGCTCCCATATAAGAAGTGTTACATTAGAAATTGAGTGTCCTGGGCTCTACATCATTGTCCTCCACAATCGTGTAGTGGAGGTGGGTGGAGTTTCTTGTTCAGATGAAAGAGGAAGCTCAGTGATTAGGAGAGAACTGCTGTGTGTAATCACAAGGGTGTCTGGTCACAAGACTTGGCACCATCACAGCTGGAGAGAAGACGCCCCAACAATTGGACAGGGACAATGGAGAGGAAACTGGGAGCTGTGCTGGGGATTCTGTGCATGTGGATTTGCTGTAAGTTGTGCTCACCTAAGTTGCTTTAGGGATTCTGCAAAGATGTCAGTGGTGAAGGGGGAATGACCGAAAACAGGTCCTGTGCAGTCATCCTTATGGTGTCTCCTGGGATATTTGATAAAACCCTTCATGAATTCTGAATTACTTTTATGTTTCCAAGCAGGGGTGAGAGGAGTTGAGGTGGAGCAGAGTCCTTCAGCCCTAAGTCTCCAAGAAGGAACAAGTTATGTTCTCACATGCAACTTTTCTACAAGCATGAGAAGTGTGCAGTGGTTCCAGCAGAATTCCAGGGGCAGCCTCATCAGCCTTTTCAACCTGACTCCAGGAACAAAGCAGAATGGGAGGCTAAACTCAACCTTCAACTCTAAGGAGCGCAAGAGCACCCTTCACATCAGAGATGCCCAGCTGGAGGACTCTGGCACCTACTTCTGTGCAGCAGAGGCACAGTGCTTCCAGCAAGCCTGCAGCCTGGCCCCAAACTGTGTCTGGGTGTGCAGCTTACAGCCCTGCCACAGGCAGACTCTGCAGGTGGATTTTCACAGTTGTGGCTTTATCAGATCTCCACAAAGAAGGAGTGAGGAAACTGCAGAAGTTCACACTTAAACTCGGACTGATGTGATACTGACTTGTAGAAGGATAAATGCTCAGAAACTTCATTCCACATGAATAAAATCTATATTTTATCAAAAGTTTATGCTAAGGTCATAAAATATCAACCCCTCCTTCACACTCCAGAATCTTTTCTATGACTTGGCTATCCAGTCCACCACCTTATCATACGACATATGATCACTATATTTAACAAAATTTTATTTTATTTTATTTGACTATAAATTTAATCTCCCCATGATCTACTATCAATCCATTTATGTTATAGGAGGTTGGAAACTCAGATAGGACCTTATCTAATTTTTCAGGGACCTGTCAGAGAAGTGCCATGTATGTTAGATTCCTGAGAATGTACATGGTCTTAGGTTTTCATACTCTGAGACAATTTCTTCCCAGTCCATTACCACTCTATGCCTGACACTGCTCTCTACAGGTATTTTCTTTGTTCAGTTACATAAAAGAATTTCAAAGACAGAAGAATTCATGAAGTCCTTTATTCAATCCCATTACAGTACAGAAACTATGAGCAAAATGCACATTATAAAATGATCAGATGATGAGTTAGAAAAATAGCTCAGGGGTTAAGAGCACTGGTTTCTTCCACATTTCTCTTTTAGCCTTGTGGGTACATATTATTCCTGCAGGAACATTCACCTCATGGAAAATCAACTTTTTCTCAGCATTGCATGTTGGATCCTGAAAGGACACAGTCCAGTCTGTCTAAAACAAGAAACAAGAGCTCCAAAACTGGGTGACTTTGAGCAAGAAAGACCCAGCTGATCCGTTGCTATTCTTTTTATTCTAGTTGAAAGTAGATTTTTTTCATGTTATGTATTCTGATCACTGTTTTCCTTCACACATGTCCTTCCAGCTCCTCCCCACCTCCCTACATGTCTATCTCCACAGCTTCTTTCTCTCTTTTTTTAGAAAACAAAGAAGTAAATAAATAAACAAACCAGAATAGAACAAACAGAAAAAAATAAAAAGCATGAGAAGTTCATATACATGCAAAGACATATGCACACATAAAAATCCCTAAAAACAAAATATTAGAAAACATGAAATATAAGCAAACAACCAATATATTAAATAATGTGAAGATAAAGTATTATGAACCAAAATACAATTGAGTTCATTTGACTTTGCCATGTACTACTGGGCTTGAAGCCTGCCCTTAAAGAATGGTTTGTATACAAAGTAAAATTCTTTGTTGACAAAAACTAATTATTTCCTTTGAGAGATATTGTCAATTATAGATAGCTTCTTGGTTAGGGATAAGGAATCATGTTCATTCCCCTTCTCAGCACTGCAACCCCCATTTGTAGAGCACCTGTAGAAACCCTTTATACTGCCACCAACATCTCTATGAGTTCATATGTCTTTAGCTTCTAGAGGGCATTGTTTGCTTAGTGTCTTCCACCCCCATCAGATCTTAGAAATTTTCTGCTTCCTCTTCTGAAAATTCCCTGATTCCTGAAGGGAGAGGTTGAATGGATTCATTCCATTTAGGACTGGGAGTTCCAAGGTCTTTCATTCTCTGCACATTTTCCAATTGTGGAATTTTTGCTCTCTTTGTTCCCATAATTGGAAGCTTCCCTGATGATGGCTGAACAAGACATTGATCTACAGGTATAGCAGAATGTCATTAAAAGTCATTATAAAGTTACATATCTTCAGGAGAACAATAATATTTGTTTTTCCCTGAGTCCATAGTCTACCAAGCCTCAGGTTCTTTATCACTGGAGCAATATCAGGCATAGGTTCCATCTCACAGAGATGTCCTTAAGTCTGTTTAGAATGTGTTTGGTCACCACAATATCATTTGAGGCATTTTTGCACTAGTGAAGTATATGGGCAGATCACCATTGTGGATCAAAGGATTTATAGTTGGGTTGGTATTTACTTTCCTCCTCTGGTAGCTTTCAGAAAACCTTTCCATATTAAGAACACTGGTCCATAGGGATGAAAGCTCTAGTTAGCCAGCTTTACTTCTCATGTTCAATGAGACATGGAGGTGTTGTCTTCCTCAATAGTGGCTTTCCATCAGTTTATGGAGAGCAACCAACAGCCTTGGCTATAGCCTGATTTGCTTATTTCTATAGGGACCCTATTACCAACAGTTCAGTTAGATGATATATATTCATTTTTGGTAACAGATGTCTAGTTGATAATTTGTCTCCCTATTATTTGGTGATCTCATTTATATTTCTTTCATTCATATATACATATATGTACGTATTATATACATATATACATGCACATATAAATATATATACGCTTTTAATGGAGAAGGTTTCCATATGATCTTTAAGATGGAGATGAGTTTCAGCTGTCTCTCCTCATATTTCCTTCCTTATCCTCTCTTCTCTTCTCCTTTCTGTTTAATCCTCCTGTTACACAACCCACCT